>NW_024097157.1:0-5265 GCF_016545835.1 Crotalus tigris | reverse complement strand
GGAGGAGGTGAATTGAGGGCCGTTGTCGGACACAATGACATCTGGCAGCCCGTGTGCAGCAAAAATCCCCCTCAGTACCTGAATAGTCTTTGCAGTGGTGGGGGATGAGACAGGCACAACCTCAAGCCATTTTGAATGGCTGTCAACAAGGACCAAGAAGAACTGGCCCTGAAAGGGCCCAGCGTAGTCAATGTGCACCCTAGACCATGGGGACTGTGTTTCCTCCCATCTATGCACAGGAGCTTGGGGCATCTCTGGGCGAGATCGTGGGCACAGGTGGCATGCGTGTACCGTAGCCTCAATACCTTTATCTAAACCAGGCCACCACAAGTGGCTTCGTGCAAGAGCCTTCATACGAACAATGCCAGGATGACCCTCGTGGAGGGATTCTAAGACCCTAGTCCTCATTGAGGTGGGAATGACAACTCTGTTTCACCAAAGCAGACAACCCTGAGAAAGGGACAGTTCGTTTCTTTTGGACCAGAAACTCTGAAACTCAGGACTAGGGCAGTGCTCAGGCCACCCGGACAGGACCCAGGAGCGGACACGTGGAAAGTGTTGTGAATCTGTTACCTGTTTCAGCGGAACATCCATGGCAATAAGAGGGAGCTCGGGCAAGGCTGATTGATAGCATGTGCCAGCTGGTGCGGGTCCGCGAGTCTACTACTGGCAGAGCAACCTACTGAGGCCATCAAGCATTGCCCATTTCTTACCAGCTTGTGGGATTAATGAAAAAAATCATATGCAGACAAAAAAATAGACCACCTAAGCATTCTAAGGGAAATGATGTGGGGAGTCTGCTTACGTGTGGTAAACAGTCCCAGCAGAGGCTTATGGTCAGTGAAGACCGTGAAATGCCTGCCATATAGGAAATCGTGGAATTTTTTAATTCCAGCAACAACAGCCAGAGCCTCCCTGTCTATCTGAGCATAGTTGCGCTCAGCAGAAGACAGTGTTCTGGATAGAGGCAATAGGAACCGAGTTCCATAAGACTGAGTGACTCAGGACAGCTCCAACCCCGTAGGGGGACGCTCACAAAACGATGCACACAGGAAGAGGACTCGTTGAAATGAAATGTGCAAGAACACTGTTGAAGTGAGCAAGGCTTGATTCTTTAAAGCAAGCCTCATGTGCTTGTGACCACAGCCACACAGCTTGTTTGTCTAGTAGCCTGTGAAGAGGCTCAGCTACACTAGCTTTATGTGGAAGAAAAGAATTGTCGAAATTCAGGAGGCCTAAGAAGGCCTGAAGTTCGGCCTTAGACTTTGGCCTGGGTGCTTCTAAAATAGCAGTTAGTTTGGATTCAGCAGGATGAATCCCAGCAGCATCAATTTTGAATCCCAGAAATTCAGTAGAAGGCAACCCAATCTTGCATTTGTCTTTTCTGAGCTTAAGGCCTGATTTCCTGAATCTTAACAGGACAGCCCTAAGCCTTTCAGCTAGAATGTGTGTGGAGTCTCCTGCAATCAAGACATCGTCAAAGTAGGGGCAGACCCTGGGTATACCCCGTAGTGTGTTTTCCATTACGCTTGGGAAAATCCCAGGAGCGACATTCACTTCAAACTGTAGCCTTTTTACCTTGAAGGCCCCTCTGTGGGTCACAATAGTCTGAGCTATAGCAGCATCATCATCAACAGGCAGCTGTTGATACGCTTGAGCTCGGTCAAGCTTTGCAAAAACGCGCCCCCCCTTGAGGGAGGCCAGAATATGACTGACCACAGGAACAGGATAGGCATGGTGCTGCAATGCTTATGAGTGTGCATGTAATCAGCACAATGCGAAGTCCCCATTTGCCTTTAGAGGCGTGGACAAATGGGGTCGCCCACGGGCTGAATCAACAGGTTCAGGAATTCACTGTTGGATTAGTTTGTCTAAATCAGTGTCCAATCTTACTTTTAAAGCAAAAGGGAAAAACCCCTTTTTTTTTCCTTGCTTTAATCCTAATGGGAGTGAAGTGGGGTTAGCTTAGGACACAGGTGGTCCTTTGAAATGTGCCCAGCTGGGGGCTGAAAACATCTGCAAAAATGTCTTTGCAGACTTCCTGTAGGTAGACGTGTGTAAGTCTGTTGAGTCCTGTGACGTGTATCCCCAGGGCCTCAAACCAAATCGAGTCCTATGAGACTCGTTCGTTCACCCCCTAATACCTAATAAGGTCTAGTGGACCTTCAAAATCTTGTATTGCACGTTAAGGGTGGCCTCCCCCTTAACACACACTCTTGAGTTCTGAAAAACTGTTAATACAATATCAGAAGGCCTTAACTTGGCCTTAGTCCCACTACTGGAACAAATCTTCCTAAATGTATGCAATGAAATGATGGAAAGGGCAGACCCTGTGTCTAGTTCCATAGATAATGGAACCCCTTGTAGCTTCACGTTGAGTGACAGCTTTGTCTTCATGGGCTTGTGTGTGCCTGTCCTACAGATGCTTCTTCGCGAAGCGCAAAAACCTACCCTATTCTGGCTGGGGAGTCTGGTACCCTTCAGGCGTTCTTATTGGGGTTGTGCCTTTCGTCGGCCCAGACACACAGCTGCAATGTGCCCTAGTTTGCCGCATGCCCGGCAGGCGGAGCGGAACTTGCAGTCGGTTCTCCTGTGGCAACCTCCACAGCCGATGCACTTGAGCGGAGCCGAAGAGCTTTCCTTCTGGTTTCCTTCCTTCGCGGGGTGTAGACGGTCGACTTCCTCGTCCGGATCCTCCTCGGAGTTTCGTTGGACGTCTTCCTGGTGCACGGACGCACCCTCTGCACTGCTTCTGATCGGCCGCATGTTCTTGACGGCGCCGCCTGCTGCTTCTTCTGCGGGGACTTCCCTTAAGGCGTCTTGGAAGGATAATTCTTCCTTAGCGAAAAGTCTCTGTTGTAGCTCTCGATGCCTTAACCCGCACACGAATCGGTCCCTCAGTCGTTCATCGAGGTCCTTGAACTCGCAGGGCTTGGCGGCCTTCCGTAACGCGGCGATGTATTCCTTGGCTCTGACACCGGACCGTTGATCCTCTGTCGAAGGTATAGTTGTGGGCGCCATGAGATCTTTTGGCGCCAGAAGATAACGGGAACACCTTGGGGTGGGAAAGTGCTCCTTCAGCAGCTTCTTCAGGGTTGTCTGCGTAGAGCTAGCTTACAGACTTACTGGAACAGGTGCTGCTGCAGGTTTTCTGCGATTTCGAAGGCGTCTTGGCCGCAAAACGCAAAGCACAAAAGCAGGGTGGCAGCCTTTCAGCTTATCTTCCATCACTGGTTTGCCTGCCCTTGAAGTAGTTCTCCCATTATGGATAAGTAGGACTCCACCGCTTGGATGTGTGAGCCGCGGAATCTGAAAAGCCTTCCGATTTTGCCATCTTCGATCTTCAGGAGACGGGTCTACGCCATGCCTACCCCCGATACCGAATGCGCACCGGAATGAATGGCGGGCGGGGGGCGCTGCCGAAGAGTGACGCCGTTCCTCTTCCGCCGCTCAGGACTCCTTGGTTAAGCTTACACTTCTTCCTTTCCAGGTAGTGCAAGGCATCCCACCTTCGTCGCCAGTGTTGAGTCCGTGGCGGGAAAACAGACACGAGAAGCAGCTGGAGTTCTCAGTTTCATTTATTCAGCGTTCAGCTTACAGGAAGATGGCTTCAGCTCGCCCAAACGCCTCGCAGCCTCTTATATAGGCAACTCCCGGGTAAATGGGTTACTTTTCCCGCGCCAGCACCCGCGCATGCGCACGGCGCTGGCGACAGCCTGTCTGGTCCCGGGCAGCTTTGCACCTGCCCGGGACTGCCTGCAAACGCCCGAGCCGTTTGCAAAGGCTCGGGACATAACAGTCTGAGCATTTTTGGGGCCCAGGCAAGTTCTCCTTTGCATTTACATAACGGATGTGCCAGAATCATGAGTAAAGACCTAAGCTGACTGGCCCCCAATGATTGACATTGGATTGACATCTGGATATCTGTAGTTGCTAAACTTGATGTCAAGTTGAATAGCATTCTGTTTTCCAGGACTAACCCAGAATATTATGTTTTCACAAGCACCTGCTATCTCAGATTTCCACAAGCTTTCCAGCTTTGCAGATGGTTCCTGGTGAGGGATGGGCAAACACATGTATGCCCACTGCTCATGCAAATGGAGCACACGCACACTTGTTGCCATTTGTGCAAGTGGGGATGCGTGCACACATGCTTACCCACCACTTCTGCAGTCTGGTTCTGAAGGGCTCTAGGCCTGGTAGTTGGCCACAGCCTGGAAGTTGGGGACCCCGTGCTACCTGAATTAGCTGCTTTACGGTGCCTGGCTTTTCCCAGTCATGTAACCTGGTTGGATTGTTGTGTATGCTTGATCTTGATCTTCTCTAGCCAGAACTTTGAACAAGCAACAGTTTCAGCAGTTCTCTCTCTGGGTCAATTCATCAGTCTCTGATTATAGTGGAGGGTTCAATGGCTCTTCCAGACTGGGAATTATATAAACTACTTTATCATCTGTCACTGAAGGGCAGCAATTCAGATCTTCTGAATGTAGCAAAGTCCTGCAGGGAAAAAGAGGCACTCACCATCTATGCAGCAGCTCTCTATTTCATTTCATCAAAGGTGTTTATATCACATTTAATAAGATAAGGGACAGCACAGAATTCAACGCGTTGAATGAGATAACGACAGCAGCTGTGGAATAAACACTGACCTGCACATAACATTTGAAACCTTGATATAAAGCCAACAGGAACAGCAACTATGAAAGGACGCATCCACCATTCAATTGTGAAGAATGACTCTATATGGGTTGATGTCATTGTTGAATTTCATTGCATTGGAGTTTTATTGTTGGAACTGTCATTAGGCCCTTTGGGGATAGGACTGAAAAGTGGGATGACATGGACTAAATTAATCTGTGGCAAACACGTATTCACCTTGATCCAATTGAACTTCTTGTAGATGTGAAGGTAGGCTTCTGTGCACAGAATATAACCTGAGCCCAGGAATGGTCTTTTTAAAAATTTAAATCCAGTTTTAGATGAAGGGTTAGGTCCTGTGTTGCATATGGGGGGGGGAGAGTAAAGCTGAAATAAGTGACGGGCTAGACTTGAGATCTTCATAGCTATCAAAACAGTGAAGAGGGTAGTCACAACTGTACAACTTAAGTCTCCTCTTTTGTATCTAGATCAGTGTTTCTCAACCTCGACAATTTTAAGGCACGTGGACTTCAACTCCCAGAATTCCACAGCCAGCAATCAACACCATGTCTATGTGCAAAGGGGAGAGGCTTCAACCACTTGACTACCACCATCATTTTGACTCTT
>NW_024097156.1:0-15030 GCF_016545835.1 Crotalus tigris | reverse complement strand
ATTCAGAGAGCAAAATGGACATCACCAATGGATTCCTAGCGCATCAGTATGCTTAGGAGGGCATTGACTTTTCTAGCCTGCTCTATCTATGTTTCCTGGGAAAATACATGGGAAAATCCTATTGGGGAAAAAACCCACTTAGGGTTAGGGTTAGGTCTCGCCATGAATTCAGATGAGCAAAATGGACATCGCCAATGGATTCGTAGCGCATCAGTATGCTTAGGAGGGCATTGACTTTTCTAGCCTGCTCTATCTATGTTTCTTGGGAAAATACATGGGAAAATCCCATTGGGGGAAAAACCCATTTAGGGTTAGGGTTAGGTCTCCATGAATTCGGAGAGCAAAATGGACATCACCAATGGATTCGTAGCACATCAGTATGCTTACGAGGGCATTGAATTTTCTGGCCTGCTCTAATTATGTTTCCTGGGAAAATACATGGGAAAATCTTATTGGGGGAAAAACCCACTTAGGGTTAGGTCTCCATGAATTCGGAGAGCAAAATGGACATGGCCAATGGATTCGTAGCCCATCAGTATGCTTAGGAGGGCATTGACTTTTCTGGCCTGCTCTATCTATGTTTCCTGGGAAAATCCCATTGGGGGAAAAACCCACTTAGTGTTACGGTTAGGTCTCTATGAATTCGGAGAACAATATGAACGTCTACAATGGATTCATAACTCAAGGTTATGCTTAGGAGGGTACTGAGTTTTCTACCTCCCCTTTACTATTTTTCATGGTATAATATATGGGAAAGTCAAATTGGGAGGCAAATCCACTTAGAGCTAGGGTTCCTGGGGTGAAGATTAACGTGAGGGTTAATATTGGGATTTAGATTAGATTTGGGGTTAGGGTTAGTATTCAGGTTGATGTTAGGGTTATGGTTAGGAATAGGGTTAGGGTCAATCAAGCTGCCCATAGCTCAAGAATTCCCTTCATCATTGTTTACTCTATGTGTTGCAACATAGATAGAGCAGGCTAGAAAAGTCAATGCCCTCCTAAGCATACTGATGCGCTACGAATCCAATGGCGATGTACATTTTGCTCTCCGAATTCATGGAGACCTAACCCTAACCCTAAGTGGGTTTTTCCCCCAATAGGATTTTCCCATGTATTTTCCCAGGAAACATAGATAGAGCCGGCTTGAAAAGACAATGCCCTCCTAAGCATACTGATGCGCTACGAATCCATTGGCGATGTCCATTTTGCTCCCTGAATTCATGGAGACCTAACCCTAACCCTAACTGGGTTTTTCCCCCAATGGGATTTTCCCATGTATTTTCCCAGGAAACATAGATAGAGCCGGCTAGAAAAGTCAATGCCCTCCTAAGCATACTGATGCGCTACGAATCCATTGGCGATGTCCATTTTGCTCTCTGAATTCATGGAGACCTAACCCTAACCCTAAGTGGGTTTTTCCCCTGATGGGATTTTCCCATGTATTTTCCCAGGAAACATAGATAGAGCAGGCTAGAAAAGTCAATGCCCTCCTAAGCATACTGATGTGCTACGAATCCATTGGCGATGTCCATTTTGCTCTCCGAATTCATGGAGACCTAACCCTAACCCTAACTGGGTTTTTCCCCCAATAGGATTTTCCCATGTATTTTCCCAGGAAACATAGATAGAGCAGGCTTGAAAAGTCAGTGCCCTCCTAAGCATACTGATGCACTACGAATCCATTGGCGATGTCCATTTTGCTCTCTGAATTCATGGAGACCTAACCCTAACCCTAAGTGGGTTTTTCCCCCAATGGGATTTTCCCATGTATTTATCCCAGGAAACATAGATAGAGCAGGCTAGAAAAGTCAACGCCCTCCTAAGCATACAGATGCGCTACGAATCCATTGGCGATGTCGATTTTGCTCTCTGAATTCATGGAGACCTAACCCTAACCCTAAGTGGGTTTTTCCCCCAATAGGATTTTCCCATGTATTTTCCCAGGAAACATAGATAGAGCAGGCTTGAAAAGTCAATGCCCTCCTAAGCATACTGATGCGCTATGAATCCATTGGCGATGTCCATTTTGCTGTTCGAATTCATGGAGACCTAACCCTAACCCTAAGTGGGTTTTTCCCCTAATGGGATTTTCCCATGTATTTTCCCAGGAAACATAGATAGAGCAGGATAGAAAAGTCAATGCCCTCCTAAGCATACTGATGCGCTACGAATAATTGGCGATGTCCATTTTCTTGCTCTCTGAATTAATTGAGACCTAACCCTAACCTAAGTGGGTTTTTCACCCCAATAGGCTTTTCCAGTATTTCCCAGGAAAACATAGATAGAGCAAGGCTAGAAATCAATGACCCTCCTAAGCATACTGATGCGCTACGAATCCATTGGCGATGTCCATTTTGCTCTCTGAATTCATGGAGACCTAACCCTAACCCTAAGTGGGTTTTTCCCCCAATGGGATTTTCCCATGTATTTTCCCAGGAAACATACATAAAGCAGACTAGAAAAGTCAATGCCCTCCCAAGCATACTGATGTGCTACGAATCCATTGGCGATGTCCATTTTGCTGTCCAAATTCATGGAGACCTAACCCTAACCCTAAGTGGGTTTTTCCCCCAATGGGATTTTCCCATGTATTTTCCCAGGAAACATAAATAGAGCAGGCTAGAAAAGTCAATGCCCTCTCAAGCATACTGATGCGCTACGAATCCATTGGCGATGTCCATTTTGCTCTCTGAATTCATGGAGACCTAACCCTAACCCTAACTGGGTTTTTCCCCCAATAGGATTTTCCCATGTATTTTCCCAGGAAACATAGATAGAGCAGGCTTGAAAAGTCAATGCCCTCCTGAACATACTGATGCGCTACGAATCCATTGGCGATGTCCATTTTGCTCTCCGAATTCATGGAGACCTAACCCTAACCCTAAGTGGGTTTTCCCCCCAATGGGATTTTCCCATGTATTTTCCCAGGAAATATACATAGAGCAGACTAGAAAAGTCAATGCCCTCCTAAGCATACTGATGCGCTACGAATCCATTGGCGATGTCCATTTTGCTCTCTGAATTCGTTGAGACCTAACCCTAACCCTAAGTGGGTTTCTCCCCCAATGGGATTTTCCCATGTATTTTCCCAGGAAACATAGATAGAGCAGTCTTGAAAAGTCAATGCCCTCCTAAGCATACTGATGCGCTACGAATCCATTGGCGATGTCCATTTTGCTCTCCAAATTCATGGAGACCTAACCCTAACCCTAAGTGGGGTTTTCCCCCAATGGGATTTTCCCATGTATTTTCCCAGGAAACATAGATAGAGCAGACTTGGAAAGTCAATGCCCTCCTAAGCATACTGATGCGCTACGAATCCATTGGCGTTGTCCATTTTGCTCTCCGAATTCATGGAGACCTAACCCTAACCCTAAGTGGGTTTTTCCCCCAATGGGATTTTCCCATGTATTTTCCCAGGAAACATAGATAGAGCAGGCTTGAAAAGTCAATGCCCTCCTAAGCATACTGATGCGCTATGAATCCATTGGCGATGTCCATTTTGCTCTCCGAATTCATGGAGACCTAACCCTAAGTGGGTTTTTCCCCGAATGGGATTTTCCCATGTATTTTCCCAGGAAACATACATAAAGCAGACTAGAGAAGTCAATGCCCTCCTAAGCATACTGATGCGCTACGAATCCATTGGCGATGTCCATTTTGCTCTCTGAATTCATGGAGACCTAACCTTAAGTGGGTTTTTCCCCGAATGGGATTTTCCCATGTATTTTCCCAGGAAACATACATAAAGCAGACTAGAAAAGTCAATGCCCTCCTAAGCATACTGATGCGCTACGAATCCATTGGCGATGTCCATTTTGCTCTCCGAATTCATGGAGACCTAACCCTAACCCTAAGTGGGTTCTTCCCCCAATGGGATTTTCCCATGTATTTTCCCAGGAAACATAGATAGAGCAGGCTTGAAAAGTCAATGCCCTCCTAAACATACTGATGCACTACGAATCCATTGGCGATGTCCATTTTGCTCTCCGAATTCATGGAGACCTAACCCTAACCCTAAGTGGGTTTTCCCCCCAATGGGATTTTCCCATGTATTTTCCCAGGAAAAATACATAGAGCAGACTAGAAAAGTCAATGCCCTCCTAAGCATACTGATGCGCTACAAATCCATTGGTGATGTCCATTTTGCTCTCTGAATTCATGGAGACCTAACCCTAACCCTAAGTAGGTTTTTCCCCCAATAGGATTTTCCCATGTATTTTCCCAGGAAACATAGATAGAGCAGGCTTGAAAAGTAAATGCCCTCCTAAGCATACTGATGCGCTACGAATTCATTGGCGATGTCCATTTTGCTCTCTGAATTCATGGAGACCTAACCCTAACCCTAAGTGGGTTTTTCCCCCAATGGGATTTTCCCATGTATTTTCCCAGGAAACATAGGTAGAGCAGGCTAGAAAAGTCAATGCCCTCCTAAGCATACTGATGTGCTACGAATCCATTGGCGATGTCCATTTTGCTCTCCGAATTCATGCAGACCTAACCCTAACCCTAAGTGGGTTTTTCCCCCAATGGGATTTTCCCATATATTTTCCCAGGAAACATAGATAGAGCAGGATTGAAAAGTCAGTGCCCTCCTAAGCATACTGATGTGCTACGAATCCATTGGCGATGTCCATTTTGCTCTCTGAATTCATGGAGACCTAACCCTAACCCTAAGTAGGTTTTTCCCCCAATAGGATTTTCCCATGTATTTTCCCAGGAAACATAGATAGAGCAGGCTTGAAAAGTCAATGCCCTCCTAAGCATACTGATGCGCTACGAATCCATTGGCGATGTCCATTTTGCTCTCTGAATTCATGGAGACCTAACCCTAACCCTAAGTGGGTTTTTCCCCCAATGGGATTTTCCCATGTATTTTCCCAGGAAACATAGATAGAGCAGGCTAGAAAATTCAATGCCCTCCTAAGCATACTGATGCGCTACGAATCCATTGGCGATGTCCATTTTGCTCTCTGAATTCATGGAGACCTAACCCTAACCCTAAGTGGGTTTTTCCCCCAATAGGATTTTCCCATGTATTTTCCCAGGAAACATAGATAGAGCAGGCTAGAAAAGTCAATGCCCTCCTAAGCATACTGATGCGCTACGAATCCATTGGCGAAGTCCACTTTGCTGTTCGAATTCATGGAGACCTAACCCTAACCCTAAGTGGGTTTTTCCCCCAATAGGATTTTCCCAGGAAACATAGATAGAGCAGGCTTGAAAAGTCAATGCCCTCCCAAGCATACTGATGCGCTACGAATCCATTGGCGATGTCCATTTTGCTGTTCGAATTCATGGAGACCTAACCCTAACCCTAAGTGGGTTTTTCCCCTAATGGGATTTTCCCAGGAAACATAGATAGAGCAGGCTAGAAAAGTCAATGCCCTCCTAAGCATACTGATGCGCTACGAATCCATTGGCGATGTCCATTTTGCTCTCTGAATTCATGGAGACCTAACCCTAACCCTAAGTGGGCTTTTTCCCCCAATAGGATTTTCCCATGTATTTTCCCAGGAAACATAGATAGAGCAGGCTTGAAAAGTCAATGCCCTCCTAAGCATACTGATGCGCTACGAATCCATTGGCGAAGTCCACTTTGCTGTTCGAATTCATGGAGACCTAACCCTAACCCTAAGTGGGTTTTTCCCCCAATAGGATTTTCCCATGTATTTTCCCAGGAAACATAGATAGAGCAGGCTTGAAAAGTCAATGCCCTCCTAAGCATACTGATGCGCTACGAATCCATTGGCGATGTCCATTTTGCTCTCCGAATTCATGGAGACCTAACCCTAACCCTAAGTCGGTTTTTCCCCCAATGTGATTTTCCCATGTATTTTCCCAGGAAACATAGATAGAGCAGTCTTGAAAAGTCAATGCCCTCCTAAGCATACTGATGCGCTACGAATCCATTGGCGATGTCCATTTTGCTCTCTGAATTCATGGAGACCTAACCCTAACCCTAAGTGGGTTTTTCCCCCAATGGGATTTTCCCATGTATTTATTCCAGGAAACATAGATAGAGCAGGCTTGAAAAGTCAATGCCCTCCTAAGCATACTGATGCGCTACGAATCCATTGGCGATGTCCATTTTGCTCTCTGAATTCATGGAGACCTAACCCGAACCCTAACTGGGTTTTTCCCCCAATAGGATTTTCCCATGTATTTTCCCAGAAAACATAGATAGAGCAGGCTAGAAAAGTCAATGCCCTCCTAAGCATACTGATGCGCTACGAATCCATTGGCGATGTCGATTTTGCTCTCTGAATTCATGGAGACCTAACCCTAACCCTAAGTGGGTTTTTCCCCCAATGGGATTTTCCCATGTATTTTCCCAGGAAACATACATAAAGCAGACTAGAGAAGTCAATGCCCTCCTAAGCATACTGATGCGCTACGAATCCATTGGCGATGTCCATTTTGCTCTCCGAATTCATGGAGACCTAACCCTAACCCTAAGTGGGTTTTTTCCCCAATAGGATTTTCCCATGTATTTTCCCAGGAAACATAGATAGAGCAGGCTAGAAAAGTCAATGCCCTCCTAAGCATACTGATGCGCTATGAATCCATTGGTGATGTCCATTTTGCTCTCTGAATTCATGGAGACCTAACCCTAACCCTAAATGGGTTTTTCCCCCAATGGGATTTTCCCATGTATTTATCCCAGGAAACATAGATAGAGCAGGCTTGAAAAGTCAATGCCCTCCTAAGCATACTGATGCGCTACGAATCCATTGGCGATGTCCATTTTGCTCTCTGAATTCATGGAGACCTAACCCTAACCCTAACTGGGTTTTTCCCCCAATAGGATTTTCCCATGTATTTTCCCAGAAAACATAGATAGAGCAGGCTTGAAAAGTCAGTGCCCTCCTAAGCATACTGATGCACTACGAATCCATTGGCGATGTCCATTTTGCTCTCTGAATTCATGGAGACCTAACCCTAACCCTAAGTGGGTTTTTCCCCCAATGGGATTTTCCCATGTATTTATCCCAGGAAACATAGATAGAGCAGGCTTGAAAAGTCAATGCCCTCCTAAGCATACTGATGCGCTACGAATCCATTGGTGATGTCCATTTTGCTGTCTGAATTCATGGTGACCTAACCCTAACCCTAAGTGGGCTTTTCCCCCAATGGGATTTTCCCATGTATTTTGCCAGGAAACACAGACAAGGGATAGGTGATACCTCTGCAGTCAAAAGGACGCGCTTTTTACATTTCAGAAAGGAGTGAAATAATGTAGGCATGTCTAATTGGAGGTCATCTAGTCCATACCCCTGCTCAAGTAGGAGACCCTTTCAGATAGGTGGCTGTCCAGTTTCTTGTTAAAAGCCTGTCGTGTTGGAGCACCCATAACTTCTGAAGGCAAAGTAGGTACATGCCTAGTGTACCCTAGGCTAAGAGTAGAAAGAATTTCTGACATCCATTGGCTGTACCAGGTAAGCTCATGGTCACCATTCCTCAAATCAGAGGTGAAGCATTCTTCAACAGCCCGACACTCGTGGAGTGATAGTCTAGGGTTGGAGTAAACAGGGAATACTTTGGTGTACCCATTGTTAGGGGTTATTGATTGGCCTTTGCCCACAATTATAATTTAGAGATCTCCTCCTCTTTCTGAAAGATAAATAGCTAATTAATCAAGGGTTCTTAGACAGATAGAACAATTCTCTCCTATGACCTAAATCTGTTTTTATGCAATGTTCTCCCTGGATCAATAAGTTCCATAAAGTAATTCATGAGTCTTTTCTACAAGCAAGCTTTGCCTTGCATTACAAATGGGAATGATGTAGGATTTCTATGGATAAAATAGGTCAAAAGACTTTACCTGGTGAAATGCATAGCCATGTTTGCATAATAATAACAATAACTCAGACTTAACCATTGTTGATAAGAAAGACAAAAAAGTCTGGATAGTGGAGGTGACAGTACCCGGAGACAGCAGAAAGAAGAGAAAGAACTGGAGAAAATCACAAAATACCAACAGGAGAAGAACAATTGTGGTTTTAAAAAAAGTGAACGTAGGGCCAATAGGCACTTTGGGTGCAATCACAAAACAACTGAAGCACCACTTGAATACCACTGGCATTGACAGAATCCCCCTCGGTCAATTGCCAAAGGCAGCTTTACATGAAACAGCTGACAACCTGTGATGACAACCTTTAACGCTACCAAACGAAATCTGCCTATCCCAGGTACTTGGGAAGAACTTGATAGGTGGATAAAAATGCCAAATCCAGTATCTGGCTGACTGTGTGGCTAACAATAATTCATTCAGTTTTACATGCTGCCAAACTCCCAGTGACTTTGGGTAGTGCAAAAATCACGGACCTCTGGACTAGAAGATCTCCAAGATCTTCCAGCCCTATGACTCTTTGATGATTCTATGATTCCCTCTCTCTCAGTCCTAGGAAATAGACAAGGGCAACTCTGGCCAAGAAAACTTCAGGTGCTTATCTAGGCCATTGCCATATATCCTTGGTGGCGAATCTACGGCACGTGTGCCACTGATGGCACGCAGAGCCCTCTCTGTGGGCACGCGCGCCATCGCCCCAGTCCTAGGCCTTCAGCTGAGTTTTATAAAACCTTTTCGCTTTAGGCCTCCACCGCCGTGTGCCCCCCCAAAAAAGGGTTCAATCAGTCAATCAATTTCAACTTCTCGCGGGGAAAAAAAAGATCTCGCAAAGTTGGAATTGATTGATTGAACTTTATAGTCCCACCCAGTCTGCCGTTACCACCGCAGACACGCCCACCCAATGGGCCATACCCACCCGGCACCCGATAACACATAAGTGAGTTTTGGGTTTCAGTTTGGGCACTCGGTCTCTAAAAGGTTCGCCATCACTGCCATATATAAACAGACTTGAAGCCCACCCTTTCAAATCATAATATTGGTACCAAGCATTCTAAGGGTCATTACTACTTTGCAGAATACATTTCTTGAGCATCCTTTATCACAATCTCAACTACAGCAAGGAGCATCCCTGGAAAACCTGGAGGCTTCTTCCCTCTTAAGGGCGCCTTTCTGAAGCCTCCTCTCCTTGAGGAGGTAGAGAAGTCAGCCTCCCCCCCCCACCAAGGCTGACCTTCAACTGAGACATCATCCAGCCCTGGGGATGCAGAAGACGCAACCCCAGGCAAGGCTAACGGAAGACGTATCTTTTATTCATGAGTAAAGATTTATTCATAAGGCAATTTCTGCTGATGAGAATAAACTTCCCAGGGTTTCTCTAACTGCCTGTAGCTGAGCTTTTGGAAAGTCTCTGTGAGCACCAGTTAAAAGCCTTTAAAATCCCACAGTTCCTACTCCAAAGTGAAAGCCAAAAACTGCGTGTTAAGAGCTGTGGATTCTAGACTTCTGCTCGCCGGAGCAGGGATTGTTTATCTGCTGTCTGTTTGTTGGTCTTGCTAAGCCAGCTGTTCTGATTCCTTGTTTGTCTCCCCGTGTGTGACCTTTGGGTTTTGTTTATATTTCTTTTCTGCTGACCAGGCAGAACTTTCTGTTAAGCTGGGACAGTTTGAATATTAGGGAAGCTCGCACACAAAGAGAGACCCCGCAGTGCTTGGTGGTCCAGCTCCGGAAAGAGTTCGACAAAGAGACTCTGGGTTTACAACGAGGGAGGTTGACCTCAAGGATTGTCGGAAAGAGAAGAAATCTTGGAAAATCCCCATACTTTTCTTCCTAAGCTGAGTGTTCTTGCTCTAATCCAGTGGTTCTCAACCTGTGGGTTGGGACCCCATTTGGGGTCGAATGACCATTTCACGGGGGTCGCCAAACAAGGCTGTCTGCCATTTTTTCCCATTTTCTGTGGCCACGCCCCTGGCACCCAGTGATGTATAAGTGGTTGGGGGTCACCACAACATGGGGAACTATATTATGGGGTCGCGGCATTAGAAAGCTTGAGAACCACTGCTCTAATCCCCTCCGCACTTTCTCTGGGCAGCCATTCTTATTCGTCTTCTGCCTACCCGGTGGGAGCAAATCTCTGTATACAAAAAAATAATTTCATGGGCTGCTGCAGTCTCTTGAAACTAATTTAAGATTCTATTTTGTTTTTGTTTTTTTTCAGCCGCTCCTCCTCACCCTCCCTTCCTTGTTGTGTTGTATCCGACAAAGTTTGCAATCTGTCTCGTTCGCTCACTTCTCTGGCCTCTTTCCCCCATCGTCAGCACTTCCACTGTTTATATTAGTGATGCTGCTAATTAATGAGCACTAATTTAAACTTGTAATCACTTCCTTCCCCCCCAGGTGTTTAACTTGGCCTCTCCCCACATTCCTCCCCTAAATAGCCACCCAGGAGAAGACAGAAATCTTCTTGTATTAACCCACATTAAGCCATTCTCCAGGGTGCTTTCAAGAAGACGGGGCACCTGGAAGGCACTTGGAGCTTTCGGTGGAGAGACAAAATGGGCTGGTAGCCCTGGGATAATTTGCATCGTTTAAAATTCCATTAACCTTGAACAAACACAGATATCAAGATAACGTTCCTGGGAAGCGGGAGGCTTCCGTGGCTCCTTATGCAGAATGATGTTTATTTTTTTTTTTAAAAAAAGAGTGTCAGACTCCTAGATGTGAAGAATGTTCACATCCGGGTATTAATAAAGGAGAATTTTTGTTGCTCGGGATTGAAATGGGGGATCCTTGGGGCTCTCTGGCTTTCTTGCAGACGTTTCATTGCCAAACTAAGTAACATCATCAGTGCTGGAATGGAGTGGGGTGTCCAAAGAGGAGGGAGGAGGAGGAGGAGAAGGAGGAGGCTTGTGACGTGCTCTCTGAGCTTGTTTTCTTGCAGGCATTTCATGACCCAAGTAGGTAACATCATCAGTGCTAGTCTGATGCTTTTCAAGGCTAGCACTGATGACGTTACCTAGTTTGGGTCATGAAACATCTGCAAGAAAACAAACAAGCTCAGAGAACACTGAAGACCTCTCATTCAGGTATTATCCTGTGAGTGGGTTGTGGAGGTCCGCCTGGTTGCAAATGGGCAAGACCAGGATGAAATACCGGAAGGAAGGAGAGGCGGGACACAAATGCAATGTAGTTAAACATAGGATGTAGGTCTATAAGTCTAAGTGCCATCGCTATTCCTGCACCACTGCTGACTCAGTCCTCTCCTCTTCAAAGTGTGGGAAGCCTAGAAGACTGCAGACAGGTGAAGAGCTGGTTGTGCAATGAACATTGGGTAATTGGTGTACAATCTTGGATCACCTTTTTGCTTAATACAAGTTTAAAAAGTGCTCTACCGAAAAACAATCCCCAAAAGTCTTTCCTGCTCTGAAAGCAGCGCTGAAAAGCAAATTCCCTTTCATCCAACTGAATGAGAATTGGTAAATAAAATTATTTCAGGAGCCCTCTGTCAGCCATCGGTCTTTGGCCCCGGGGCACTGACTTCTGTACTGTTTAGAGCATTTCCAAATATTTTCAGAAAGGCTGATTCCTATGCATCTTAAATAAAAGCTGTGTTTGTTCCCTGCCAGTTCAACCCCCTGGTTTTCTTAATGGGGTCCTTGAATTTTTCCTGGAGTGGGAAGGGTATGATAATTAAAAGATAAATCAAAAGTATGTTTCTTCTGCTAGGAAACAAAAAAATGGAGCAAATAACTGATGGAGGGTCACACGAAAAGAAGCAACACAATCCCTGTGTATCTGACCTCTCGGATCTCAAATTGCATTTTCTTAGCAACGATTCCAAGAAGTATTAGTTCCATTTCTGGGCTGAGATAGGAATAAGTTACTAAGCCTTGTTTTCACCCCAGAGCAAAGATCTCCATCTAGATTAGCCCAGAATCCAGAACTAGGTTTTGATTTTCTTCCTTGATTATTGCAGATTGAAGAGAAAAAAGTGCTGTTTGGAAAATGTGCCTTGAAACCTGTTCTGAAAATGTGTACTATGTAGGGGATATGAAACCCCAACCAACCTCTTTCCATTTTTTTTCCAGTAAAAACCAATTAAATAGTTTACTTAAATAAACAGTATCAGAAAATGTACAAAACGGTTTTTAAAGCTGGCTTTGAATTTTAAAGCCACTTAAAAAAAAATCCACATCTGGTGCATTGGTACAAAATCCGAGCTCTCTGCATGTTTTTTCCCAGCGTTGCTTTTTTTTTTTCACTGGATTAAATCTCTTTTCAAAGGATTTTTTGGCTGGGAAGATTAGCAGGTGAATCCATTATTTCACAAAACTATTTTTAAGAAACACGTAGCTAAAAGGTCCTGTAGGAATTGGGAGGAGGTGGGGGGGGGAAGGCTGGAATTGTAAGGCTGTTAATGACTTGAGTTGTTCTCTATCCCCTTTATCATTAAAATAGATTGATTAGAAAATATTAGCACAGAGACCTATAATGGAAAATTTCTCTGTTTCCTTCATCTCTCGAATTTCTCTTACAAGGATTAATGAGCCAAGGATGGCAGCTTTGTTCCGAGCGCTGAATGCATCTTGTGGCCTTTAGAACAAACTTTTTGTTTGTTACAGATTTAGTAGAAATTATGTTTCATTAATGAGCTTATTCATCAGCAGAGACTGCCTTAGCAGAAGAAGCCTAAGAAGACTGAGTTACATCTGCATCCTTGGATAAGATCTCATCAGTCTAAAGGCATCATTTTTAATTATAAAGAACAGAGCTGGACACAAAGTAAGTTAACTTATTTTGACAACTTGATTGAAATATGGCTTGCGAGCCCTCCAAGGGCACAGTTCTAGCCTTTACTGCCTTGAGTTACGGCCTTCTTTTGCCTAACGGTAGGCAGATCAAGATGGGATGGGACCTAAGAGACTGCTGCAATCTTTAACTTAGCTAAGAATTTTAATCCTGATCTTCCTATACTTCTGAGCCTGAATGTGTTGGAGGTCACTCTTTGCATGCTGCTCTCCAGGTATGGAGAATCATCTAAGATAGATGAGTCGTGGTGGTGCAGTGGTTAGAATGCAGTATTGCAGGCTAATTTTGCCGAGAGCAGTTCGATCCTGACCGGCTCAAGGTTGACTCAGCCTTCCATCCCTCCAAGGTCAGTAAAATGAGGACCCAGATGGTTGGGGGCGATAGGCTGACTCTGTAAACCGCTTAGAGAGGGCTGTAAAGCACTGTGAAGTGGTATATAAATCTAAGTGCTGTTGCTAACCCTGCCCACTGCCTGGAGTTTGATCCTGACCGGCTCAAGGTTGACTCAGCCTTCCATCCTTCCAAGATCAGTAAAACGAGGACCCAGGCTGTTGGGGGCAAGAGGCTGACTCTGTAAACTGCTTAGAGAGGACTGTAAAACACTGTGAAGCGGTATATAAGTCTAAATGCTATTGCTATTTGAGGGGTTGCCATAAGGAAGAAAGGGTCAACTTATTTTCCAAAGCACTAGAAGGCAAGGCAAGAAACAAGGGATGGAAACTAATCAAGGGGATTCTTCCCACCTGACATAGCAAGGGAATGAGAAGCTTGGAGTTTTCTGCCTCAATTACTCCGATGGGATCTGGCCTTGGATGTATGCCCTTTGCCTAGGAAGAGGTCAATCTGGAATTTTCTGCATCAGAATATTTTTAGACCAGGGGTGTCAAACTACCGGCCCATGGGCTGGATGCATCATAGTGAAACCGCGCCCACCCCATTGCCGGCAATGGAAAAAAAGTTGCGATATGTAGCGACACGTCACATGATGACACCCGTTTTAGACAATCCTGAATATAAAGGCAGAAAGCAGGTGAAAATGAACAGCTGACTTCAAATCTTGTCTGAGGATGGGGAAAAGGGACTGGGTGGTTAGATTTCATACGTAGAGTGGATTTAGCTTAACAAACGATAGGTATACAGATGTATAAAGAGAATTAAATGAGGTTTTACAGTATCTTATTGTTTTCATTTCCTCCCTCTCACACACAGCCTCTATCCATGGTTTCAATTCTGAGTTTGCTTCTATCCCAAGAAGAGGGAACGATAATTCTTTTTTTTTGGGGGGGGGGAGAAAGATGCCAGCCCCTTGTCAAACTGTCCTCAATGACATTTGGGCCACTCTCTGAAAACTGCAGTCTGTTCCAGTCAACAGATCGCTGTCTCGGTGATTTTGTTGAACCTGCTGGTCTCAAATTGTAGATTCCTCCATCTTGATCTACCCACTGTCACCCCTCCATTTCATACAACAACAGCTCCAGGGGTGCCCAAGAACCCTTTCAATTGCCTAACGGCAAACAAAAATGAATTAAAAAGGAATATCCGCCCTCTGAAAAAGCTCCAGAGAATTTGTATGGTGTTCCTTCTCCTCCATTATGTGCTTAATTGTCATTGGAGTATTTCTCACAGAGAGTGCAATGGCAGTATCAATCTTCTCCAGCAGACCATTATTCGCCCTGCCTAGACTTTTTAGAAACCGTTGGGTGATTTCCAGCATCTGCTTGAGGATTAAAAGGCTGCAGCTAAACGAAAACAACCTTTTTTTATTATTTTTTTTCCAAATTAACTCACCCACTCACTCAGGCAGACTTTGGTGGGAAAATGGCTTTTGCCTTAGATCACTAAGATCTGTAACAGAATCATTGATTTCCCAGCAGGCCGTTTGTATGACGAATCTTTTCCGTTGATGCTTCTCTAGTAGTCATTCAAACGATTGCAGGTTGCGTGATCTTTAGCACATCTGGCCGCACATGGGAAGATGTTTCCTAGGACTGCCACGCAACCCCAGTTCCCCGTTCTATCTCTGAACTTCATTGATGAACTTCATTCATTTCTCCTCATGGCAGGAATATCAGTCTTGAGTAGGTCAACAAGGTTGTGGTGAAGAGTTAGAGGAAAAAAATTATTGGATGGGGCTAGAGTTCACAAACAAGGTCCCAACCCATGATTTGTATAGCAGCTGGTGACAGCTTTACTTGCAGATTTTGATGTTGGGGAGGATGGGAATTTCAGCCAGAGAAAACCATCAATCACAGCTCACAAGCAGTGGGGGTGTATGGACAGCAGCACAACACAACTATATTTTGTTGTGGGTTACAGACACACCATGATTCATACTGATGTGACTTTCTTCTAGCTCCCAAAATGGACAAAAA
>NW_024097155.1:237500-437623 GCF_016545835.1 Crotalus tigris | reverse complement strand
TCATGGAGACCTAACCCTAACCCTAAGTGGTTTTTTCCCCCAATGGGATTTTCCCATGTATTTTCCCAGGAAACATAGATAGAGCAGACATGGAAAGTCAATGCCCTCCTAAGTATACTGATGGGCTACAAATCCATTGGCGATGTCCATTTTGCTGTCCGAATTCATGGAGACCTAACCCTAACCCTAAGTAGGTTTCCCAATAGGATTTTCCCATGTATTTCCCAGAAAAACATAGGATAGAGCAGGGCTTGAAAAGCAATGCCCTACAAGCATACTGATGCGCACGAATCCATTGGCATGTCCATTTGCTCTCCGAATTCATGGAGACCTAACCCTAACCCTAAGTGGGTTTTTCCCCCAATAGGATTTTCCCATGTATTTTCCCAGGAAACATAGATAGAGCAGGCTAGAAAATTCAATGCCCTCCTAAGCATACTGATGCGCTACGAATCCATTCGCGATGTCCATTTTGCTCTCCGAATTCATGGAGACCTAACCCTAACCCTAACTGGGTTTTTCCCCCAATAAGATTTTCCCTTGTATTTTCCCAGGAAACATAGATAGAGCAGGCTAGAAAAGTCAATGCCCTCCTAAGCATACTGATGCGCTACAAATCCATTGGTGATGTTCATTTTGCTGTCTGAATTCATGGTGACCTAACCCTAACCCTAACTGGGTTTTTCCCCCAATAGGATTTTCCCATGTATTTTCCTAGGAAACATAGATATGGCAGGCTTGAAAAGTCAGTTCCCTCCTAACCTTACTGATGCACTACGAATCCATTGGCGATGTCCATTTTGCTCTCTGAATTCATGGAGACCTAACCCTAAACCTAACTGGGTTTTTCCCCCAATGGGATTTTCCCATGTATTTTCCCAGGAAACATAGATAGAGCAGGCTAGAAAATTCAATGCCCTCCTAAGCATACTGATGCGCTACGAATCCATTGGCGATGTCCATTTTGCTCTCTGAATTCATGGAGACCTAACCCTAACCCTAAGTGGGTTTTTCCCCCAATGGGATTTTCCCATGTATTTTCCCAGGAAACATAGATAGAGCAGGCTTGAAAAGTCAGTGCCCTCCTAAGCATACTGATACACTACGAATCCATTGGCGATGTCCATTTTGCTCTCTGAATTCATGGAGACCTAACCCTAAACCTAAGTGGGTTTTTCCCCCAATGGGATTTTCCCATGTATTTTCCCAGGAAACATAGATAGAGCAGGCTTGAAAAGTCAGTGCCCTCCTAAGCATACTGATGTGCTACGAATCCATTGGCAATGTCCATTTTGCTCTCCGAATTCATGGAGACCTAACCCTAACCCTAAGTGGGTTTTTCCCCCAATAGGATTTTCCCATGTCTTTTCCCAGGAAACATAGATAAAGCATCCAGAAAAGTCAATGCCCTCCTAAGCATACTGATGTGCTACGAATCCATGGCGATGTCCATTTTGCTTTCTGAATTCATGAGGACTAACCTAACCCTAAGTAGGTTTTCCCCAATAGGATTTTCCCATGTATTTCCCAGGAAAACATAGATAGAGCAGGCTTGAAAAGTCAATGCCCTCATAAGCATACTGATGGCGCTACGAATCCATTGGCCGATGTCCATTTTGCTCTCGAAATTCAGAGAGACCCTAACCCTAACCCTAAGTGGGTTTTTCCCCAATGGGATTTTCCCATGTATTTTCCCAGGAGGGAAACATAGGTAGAGCAGGCTAGAAAAGTCAATGCCCTCCTAAGCATACTGATGTGCTACGAATCCATTGGCGATGTCCATTTTGCTCTCAGAATTCATGCAGACCTAACCCTAACCCTAAGTGGGTTTTTCCCCCAATGGGATTTTCCCATATATTTTCCCAGGAAACATAGATAGAGCAGGATTGAAAAGTCAGTGCCCTCCTAAGCATACTGATGTGCTACGAATCCATTGGCGATGTCCATTTTGCTCTCTGAATTCATGGAGACCTAACCCTAACCCTAAGTAGGTTTTTCCCCCAATAGGATTTTCCCATGTATTTTCCCAGGAAACATAGATAGAGCAGGCTTGAAAAGTCAATGCCCTCCTAAGCATACTGATGCTCTACGAATCCATTGGCGATGTTCATTTTGCTGTCTGAATTCATGGAGACCTAACCCTAACCCTAACTGGGTTTTTCCCCCAATAGGATTTTCCCATGTATTTTCACAGGAAACATAGATAGAGCAGGCTTGAAAAGTCAGTGCCCTCCTAAGCATACTGATACACTACGAATCCATTGGCGATGTCCATTTTGCTCTCTGAATTCATGGAGACCTAACCCTAAACCTAAGTGGGTTTTTCCCCCAATGGGATTTTCCCATGTATTTTCCCAGGAAACATAGATAGAGCAGGCTTGAAAAGTCAGTGCCCTCCTAAGCATACTGATGTGCTACGAATCCATTGGCGATGTCCATTTTGCTCTCCGAATTCATGGAGACCTAACCCTAACCCTAAGTGGGTTTTTCCCCCAATAGGATTTTCCCATGTATTTTCCCAGGAAACATAGATAAAGCATCCAGAAAAGTCAATGCCCTCCTAAGCATACTGATGTGCTACGAATCCATTGGCGATGTCCATTTTGCTCTCTGAATTCATGGAGACCTAACCCTAACCCTAAGTAGGTTTTTCCCCCAATAGGATTTTCCCATGTATTTTCCCAGGAAACATAGATAGAGCAGGCTTGAAAAGTCAATGCCCTCCTAAGGATACTGATGCGCTACGAATCCATTGGCGATGTCCATTTTGCTCTCTGAATTCATGGTGACCTAACCCTAACCCTAAGTGGGTTTTTCCCCCAATGGGATTTTCCCATATATTTTCCCAGGAAACATACATAAAGCAGACTAGAAATGTCAATGCCCTCCTAAGCATACTGATGTGACTACGATCCATTGGCGATGTCCATTTTGCTCCCGAATTCCATGCAGACCTAACCCCTAAACCTAAGTGGGTTTTCCCCCAATGGGATTTTCCCATTATATATTTTCCCAGGAAACACTAGATAGAGCAGGATGACAAAGTCAGTGCCTCCTAAGCATACTGATGTGCCTACGAAGCCATTGGCGAGTCCATTTGCTCTCGAATTCATGAGACCTAACCCTAACCTAAGTAGGTTTTTCCCCATAGGATTTCCCATGATTTCCCAGGAAACATGATAGAGCAGGCTTGAAAAAGTCAAATGCCCTCCTAAGCATACTGATGCGCTACGAATCAATTGGCGATGTCCATTTGCTCTCTGATCATGGAGGGACCTAACCGTAACACTAAGTGGGTTTTTCCCCCATGGATTTTTCCATGATTTTCCCACGGAAACCATAGGTAGAGCAGGCTAGAAAAGTCAATGCCCTCCTAAGCATACTGATGTGCTACGAATCCATTGGCGATGTCCATTTTGCTCTCCGAATTCATGGAGACCTAACCCTAACCCTAAGTGGGTTTTTCCCCCAATGGGATTTTCCCATATATTTTCCCAGGAAACATAGATAGAGCAGGATTGAAAAGTCAGTGCCCTGCTAAGCATACTGATGCGCTACGAATCCATTGGCGATGTTCATTTTGCTGTCTGAATTCATGGAGACCTAACCCTAACACTAAGTGGGTTTTTCCCCTAATGGGATTTTCCCATGTATTTTCCCAGGAAACATAGATAGAGCAGGCTAGAAAAGTCAGTGCCCTCCTAAGCATACTGATGCGCTACGAATCCATTGGCGATGTCCATTTTGCTCTCTGAATTCATGGAGACCTAACCCTAACCCTAACTGGGTTTTTCCCCCAATGAGATTTTCCCATGTATTTTCCCAGGAAACATAGATAGAGCAGGCTAGAAAAGTCAATGCCCTCCTAAGCATACTGATGCGCTACGAATCGATTGGCGATGTCCATTTTGCTCTCTCAATTCATGGAGACCTAACCCTAACCCTAACTGGGTTTTTCCCCCAATGAGATTTTCCCATGTATTTTCCCAGGAAACATAGATAGAGCAGGCTAGAAAAGTCAATGCCCTCCTAAGCATACTGATGCGCTACGAATCCATTGGCGATGTCCATTTTGCTCTCTGAATTCATGGAGACCTAACCCTAACCCTTAGTGGGTTTTTCCTCCAATGGGATTTTCCCATGTATTTTCCCAGGAAACATAGATAGAGCAGGCTTGAAAAGTCAGTGCCCTTCTAAGCATACTGATGCGCTACGAATCCATTGTCGATGTTCATTTTGCTGTCTGAATTCATGGAGACCTAACCCTAACCCTAAGTGGGTTTTTCCCACAATGGGATTTTCCCATGTATTTTCCCAGGAAACATAGATAGAACAGGCTTGAAAAGTCAATGCCCTCCTAAGCATACTGATGCGCTACGAATCCATTGGCAATGTCCATTTTGCTCTCTGAATTCATGGAGACCGAACCCTAACCCTAAGTGGGTTTTTCCCCCAATGGGATTTTCCCATGTATTTTCCCAGGAAACATAGATAGAGCAGGCTTGAAAAGTCAGTGCCCTCCTAAGCATACTGATGTGCTACGAATCCATTGGCGATGTCCATTTTGCTCTCCGAATTCATGGAGACCTAACCCTAACCCTAAGTGGGTTTTTCCCCCAATAGGATTTTCCCATGTATTTTCCCAGGAAACATAGATAAAGCATCCAGAAAAGTCAATGCCCTCCTAAGCATACTGATGTGCTACGAATCCATTGGCGATGTCCATTTTGCTCTCTGAATTCATGGAGACCTAACCCTAACCCTAAGTAGGTTTTTCCCCCAATAGGATTTTCCCATGTATTTTCCCAGGAAACATAGATAGAGCAGGATTGAAAAGTCAATGCCCTCCTAAGCATACTGATGCGCTACGAATCCATTGGCGATGTCCATTTTGCTCTCTGAATTCATGGAGACCTAACCCTAACCCTAAGTGGGTTTTTCCCCCAATGGGATTTTCCCATTTATTTTCCCAGGAAACATAGATAGAGCAGGCTAGAAAAGTCAATGCCCTCCTAAGCATACTGATGTGCTACGAATCCATTGGCGATGTCCATTTTGCTCTCCGAATTCATGCAGACCTAACCCTAACCCTAAGTGGGTTTTTCCCCCAATGGGATTTTCCCATATATTTTCCCAGGAAACATAGATAGAGCAGGATTGAAAAGTCAGTGCCCTCCTAAGCATACTGATGTGCTACGAATCCATTGGCGATGTCCATTTTGCTCTCTGAATTCATGGAGACCTAACCCTAACCCTAAGTAGGTTTTTCCCCCAATAGGATTTTCCCATGTATTTTCCCAGGAAACATAGATAGAGCAGGCTTGAAAAGTCAATGCCCTCCTAAGCATACTGATGCGCTACGAATCCATTGGCGATGTTCATTTTGCTGTCTGAATTCATGGAGACCTAACCCTAACCGTAACTGGGTTTTTCCCCCAATAGGATTTTCCCATGTATTTTCACAGGAAACATAGATAGAGCAGGCTTGAAAAGTCAGTGCCCTCCTAAGCATACTGATACACTACGAATCCATTGGCGATGTCCATTTTGCTCTCTGAATTCATGGAGACCTAACCCTAACCCTAAGTGGGTTTTTCCCCCAGTGGGATTTTCCCATGTATTTTCCCAGGAAACATAGATAGAGCAGGCTTGAAAAGTCAGTGCCCTCCTAAGCATACTGATGTGCTACGAATCCATTGGCGATGTCCATTTTGCTCTCCGAATTCATGGAGACCTAACCCTAACCCTAAGTGGGTTTTTCCCCCAATAGGATTTTCCCATGTATTTTCCCAGGAAACATAGATAAAGCATCCAGAAAAGTCAATGCCCTCCTAAGCATACTGATGTGCTACGAATCCATTGGCGATGTCCATTTTGCTCTCTGAATTCATGGAGACCTAACCCTAACCCTAAGTAGGTTTTTCCCCCAATAGGATTTTCCCATGTATTTTCCCAGGAAACATAGATAGAGCAGGCTTGAAAAGTCAATGCCCTCCTAAGCATACTGGATGCCTACGAATCCATTGGTGATGTCCATGTTTTGCTCTCTGAATTCATGGAGACCTAACCCTAACCCTAGTGTGTTTTCCCCAAGGGGATTTTTCCCATGTTTTTGTCGCCCAGGAACATAGGTTAGAGCGGCTAGAGAAGGTCTGCCCCTCCTAAGCATACTGAGGTGCTTACGAATCCAATTGGCGATGTCCATTTGCTCTCCGAGTTCATGCAGATCTAACCCTAAACCCTCTAATTGGGTTTTTCCCCAATGTGATTATTCCCATATATTTTCCAGAACAGTAGGATAGAGCAGGATTGAAAAGTCAGTCCCTCCTAAGCATACGCTGATGTGCTATCGAATCCATTGGCCGATGTCCATTTTGCTCTCTGAATTCATTGGAGTACCTAACCCTAAACCCTAATTAGGTTTTTTCCCCCATAGGATTTTCCCCGTGTATTTTCCCAGGAAACTAGAATAGAGCAGGCTTGAAAAGTCAATGCCCTCCTAATCATACTGATGCGCTCGATCAATTGGCGATGTCCATTTTGGCCTCTCTGAATTCAGGAGACCTAACCCTAACCCTAGTGGGTTTTTTCCCCCAATGGGATTTTCCCATTTATTTTCCCGGAAACTAGGTAGAGGGCAGGCTAGAAAAGTCAATGCCCTCCTAACATAGCTGATTTGCTACGAATCCATTTGGCTGAGGTCCATTTTTGCTCTCCGATTCATGTATACCTAACCCTAACCGTAAGTGGGTTTTTCCCCTCCAAGGTTGTCCCAATATATTTTACCCAGGAAACTAGATAGTAGCAGTGATTGAAAAGTCAATGCCCTCCTAAGCATACTGATGTGCTACGAATCCATTGGCGATGTCCATTTTGCTCTCCGAATTCATGGAGACCTAACCCTAACCCTAAGTGGGTTTTTCCCCCAATGGGATTTTCCCATATATTTTCCCAGGAAACATAGATAGAGCAGGATTGAAAAGTCAGTGCCCTGCTAAGCATACTGATGCGCTACGAATCCATTGGCGATGTTCATTTTGCTGTCTGAATTCATGGAGACCTAACCCTAACACTAAGTGGGTTTTTCCCCTAATGGGATTTTCCCATGTATTTTCCCAGGAAACATAGATAGAGCAGGCTAGAAAAGTCAGTGCCCTCCTAAGCATACTGATGCGCTACGAATCCATTGGCGATGTCCATTTTGCTCTCTGAATTCATGGAGACCTAACCCTAACCCTAACTGGGTTTTTCCCCCAATGAGATTTTCCCATGTATTTTCCCAGGAAACATAGATAGAGCAGGCTAGAAAAGTCAATGCCCTCCTAAGCATACTGATGCGCTACGAATCGATTGGCGATGTCCATTTTGCTCTCTCAATTCATGGAGACCTAACCCTAACCCTAACTGGGTTTTTCCCCCAATGAGATTTTCCCATGTATTTTCCCAGGAAACATAGATAGAGCAGGCTAGAAAAGTCAATGCCCTCCTAAGCATACTGATGCGCTACGAATCCATTGGCGATGTCCATTTTGCTCTCTGAATTCATGGAGACCTAACCCTAACCCTTAGTGGGTTTTTCCTCCAATGGGATTTTCCCATGTATTTTCCCAGGAAACATAGATAGAGCAGGCTTGAAAAGTCAGTGCCCTTCTAAGCATACTGATGCGCTACGAATCCATTGTCGATGTTCATTTTGCTGTCTGAATTCATGGAGACCTAACCCTAACCCTAAGTGGGTTTTTCCCACAATGGGATTTTCCCATGTATTTTCCCAGGAAACATAGATAGAACAGGCTTGAAAAGTCAATGCCCTCCTAAGCATACTGATGCGCTACGAATCCATTGGCAATGTCCATTTTGCTCTCTGAATTCATGGAGACACTAACCCTAACCATAACTGGGTTTTTCCCCCCCCAATTGTATTTTCCCATGTATTTTTCCCCCAGGAAACATAGATAATCAGATCTTGAAAATACGTGCCCTTCTTAACATACTGAATGCCCTACGAATCCATTGCGATGTCATTTTGCTGTCCTGAATTCGATGGAGACCTAACCCTAATAACCCGAAGTGTGTTTTTCCCACATGGGATTTTTCCCATGTATTTTCCCAGGAAACATAATAGTGAACAGCTTGAAAAGTCAATGCCCTCCTAAGCGATACTGATGCTCTACGATCCATTGGCAATGTCCATATTTGCTTCTCCGAATTTCATGGAGACCGAACGCCTAACCTAAGTGAGTTTTTTCCCCCCAATGGGATTTTCCCACGTCTTTTCCCAGGAAACATAGATATGAGCAGCCTACAGAAAAGTCAATGCCCTCCTAAGCTACTGATGCGCTCACTAAGCTCATTGGCGATGTCCATTTTGCTCTCTGAATTCATGGAGACCTAACCCTAACCCTAAGTGGGTTTTTCCCCCAATGGGATTTTCCCATGTATTTTCCCAGGAAACATAAATAGAGCAGGCTAGAAAAGTCAATGCCCTCTCAAGCATACTGATGCGCTACGAATCCATTGGCGATGTCCATTTTGCTCTCTGAATTCATGGAGACCTAACCCTAACCCTAACTGGGTTTTTCCCCCAATAGGATTTTCCCATGTATTTTCCCAGGAAACATAGATAGAGCAGGCTTGAAAAGTCAATGCCCTCCTAAGGATACTGATGCGCTACGAATCCATTGGCGATGTCCATTTTGCTCTCTGAATTCATGGTGACCTAACCCTAACCCTAAGTGGGTTTTTCCCTCAATGGGATTTTCCCATATATTTTCCCAGGAAACATACATAAAGCAGACTAGAAATGTCAATGCCCTCCTAAGCATACTGATGCGCTACAAATCCATTGGCGATGTCCATTTTGCTCTCTGAATTCATGGAGACCTAACCCTAACCCTAAGTAGGTTTTTCCCCCAATAGGATTTTCCCATGTATTTTCCCAGGAAACATAGATAGAGCAGGCTTGAAAAGTCAATGCCCTCCTAAGCATACTGATGCGCTACGAATCCATTGGCGATGTCCATTTTGCTCTCTGAATTCATGGAGACCTAACCCTAACCCTTAGTGGGTTTTTCCCCCAATGGGATTTTCCCATGTATTTTCCCAGGAAACATAGGTAGAGCAGGCTAGAAAAGTCAGTGCCCTTCTAAGCATACTGATGTGCTACGATTCCATTGGCGATGTCCATTTTGCTCTCCGAATTCATGGAGACCTAACCCTAACCCTAAGTGGGTTTTTCCCCCAATGGGATTTTCCCATATATTTTCCCAGGAAACATAGATAGAGCAGGATTGAAAAGTCAGTGCCCTCCTAAGCATACTGATGCGCTACGAATCCATTGGCGATGTTCATTTTGCTGTCTGAATTCATGGAGACCTAACCCTAACACTAAGTGGGTTTTTCCCCTAATGGGATTTTCCCATGTATTTTCCCAGGAAACATAGATAGAGCAGGCTAGAAAAGTCAGTGCCCTCCTAAGCATACTGATGCGCTACGAATCCATTGGCGATGTCCATTTTGCTCTCTGAATTCATGGAGACCTAACCCTAACCCTAAGTGGGTTTTTCCCCCAATGGGATTTTCCCATGTATTTTCCCAGGAAACATAGATAGAGCAGGCTTGAAAAGTCAATGCCCTCCTAAGCATACTGATGCGCTATGAATCCATTGGCGATGTCCATTTTGCTCTCCAAATTCATGGAGACCTAACCCTAACCCTAAGTGGATTTTCCGCCAATGGGATTTTCCCATGTATTTTTCCAGGAAACATAGATAGAGCAGGCCTGAAAAGTCAATGCCCTCCTAAGCATACTGATGCGCTACGAATCCATTGGCGATGTCCATTTTGCTCTCTGAATTCATGGAGACCTAACCCTAACCCTTAGTGGGTTTTTCCCCCAATGGGATTTTCCCATGTATTTTCCCAGGAAACATAGATAGAGCAGGCTTGAAAAGTCAGTGCCCTTCTAAGCATACTGATGCGCTACGAATCCATTGTCGATGTTCATTTTGCTGTCTGAATTCATGGAGACCTAACCCTAACCCTAAGTGGGTTTTTCCCACAATGGGATTTTCCCATGTATTTTCCCAGGAAACATAGATAGATCAGGCTTGAAAAGTCAGTGCCCTTCTAAGCATACTGATGCGCTACGAATCGATTGGCGATGTCCATTTTGCTCTCTCAATTCATGGAGACCTAACCCTAACCCTAACTGGGTTTTTCCCCCAATGAGATTTTCCCATGTATTTTCCCAGGAAACATAGATAGAGCAGGCTAGAAAAGTCAATGCCCTCCTAAGCATACTGATGCGCTACGAATCGATTGGCGATGTCCATTTTGCTCTCTGAATTCATGGAGACCTAACCCTAACCCTAAGTGGGTTTTTCCCCCAATGGGATTTTCCCATGTATTTTCCCAGGAAACATAAATAGAGCAGGCTAGAAAAGTCAATGCCCTCTCAAGCATACTGATGCGCTACGAATCCATTGGCGATGTCCATTTTGCTCTCTGAATTCATGGAGACCTAACCCTAACCGTAACTGGGTTTTTCCCCCAATGGGATTTTCCCATGTATTTTCCCAGGAAACATAGATAGAACAGGCTTGAAAAGTCAATGCCCTCCTAAGCATACTGATGCGCTACGAATCCATTGGCAATGTCCATTTTGCTCTCTGAATTCATGGAGACCTAACCCTAACCCTAAGTAGGTTTTTCCCCCAATAGGATTTTCCCATGTATTTTCCCAGGAAACATAGATAAAGCATCCAGAAAAGTCAATGCCCTCCTAAGCATACTGATGTGCTACGAATCCATTGGCGATGTCCATTTTGCTCTCTGAATTCATGGAGACCTAACCCTAACCCTAAGTAGGTTTTTCCCCCAATAGGATTTTCCCATGTATTTTCCCAGGAAACATAGATAGAGCAGGCTTGAAAAGTCAATGCCCTCCTAAGCATACTGATGCTCTACGAATCCATTGGCGATGTTCATTTTGCTGTCTGAATTCATGGAGACCTAACCCTAACCGTAACTGGGTTTTTCCCCCAATAGGATTTTCCCATGTATTTTCACAGGAAACATAGATAGAGCAGGCTTGAAAAGTCAGTGCCCTCCTAAGCATACTGATACACTACGAATCCATTGGCGATGTCCATTTTGCTCTCTGAATTCATGGAGACCTAACCCTAACCCTAAGTGGGTTTTTCCCCCAGTGGGATTTTCCCATGTATTTTCCCAGGAAACATAGATAGAGCAGGCTTGAAAAGTCAGTGCCCTCCTAAGCATACTGATGTGCTACGAATCCATTGGCGATGTCCATTTTGCTCTCCGAATTCATGGAGACCTAACCCTAACCCTAACTGGGTTTTTCCCCCAATAGGATTTTCCCATGTATTTTCCCAGGAAACATAGATAGAGCAGGCTTGAAAAGTCAGTGCCCTCCTAAGCATACTGATGCACTACGAATCCATTGGCGATGTCCATTTTGCTCTCTGAATTCATGGAGACCTAACCCTAACCCTAAGTGGGTTTTTCCCCCAATGGGATTTTCCCATGTATTTATCCCAGGAAACATAGATAGAGCAGGCTAGAAAAGTCAACGCCCTCCTAAGCATACAGATGCGCTACGAATCCATTGGCGATGTCGATTTTGCTCTCTGAATTCATGGAGACCTAACCCTAACCCTAAGTGGGTTTTTCCCCCAATAGGATTTTCCCATGTATTTTCCCAGGAAACATAGATAGAGCAGGCTTGAAAAGTCAATGCCCTCCTAAGCATACTGATGCGCTACGAATCCATTGGCGATGTCCATTTTGCTGTTCGAATTCATGGAGACCTAACCCTAACCCTAAGTGGGTTTTTCCCCTAATGGGATTTTCCCATGTATTTTCCCAGGAAACATAGATAGAGCAGGATAGAAAAGTCAATGCCCTCCTAAGCATACTGATGCGCTACGAATCCATTGGCGATGTCCATTTTGCTCTCTGAATTCATGGAGACCTAACCCTAACCCTAAGTGGGTTTTTCCCCCAATAGGATTTTCCCATGTATTTTCCCAGGAAACATAGATAGAGCAGGCTTGAAAAGTCAATGCCCTCCTAAGCATACTGATGCGCTACGAATCCATTGGCGAAGTCCACTTTGCTGTTCGAATTCATGGAGACCTAACCCTAACCCTAAGTGGGTTTTTCCCCCAATAGGATTTTCCCAGGAAACATAGATAGAGCAGGCTTGAAAAGTCAATGCCCTCCCAAGCATACTGATGCGCTACGAATCCATTGGCGATGTCCATTTTGCTGTTCGAATTCATGGAGACCTAACCCTAACCCTAAGTGGGTTTTTCCCCTAATGGGATTTTCCCAGGAAACATAGATAGAGCAGGCTAGAAAAGTCAATGCCCTCCTAAGCATACTGATGCGCTACGAATCCATTGGCGATGTCCATTTTGCTCTCTGAATTCATGGAGACCTAACCCTAACCCTAAGTGGGCTTTTTCCCCCAATAGGATTTTCCCATGTATTTTCCCAGGAAACATAGATAGAGCAGGCTTGAAAAGTCAATGCCCTCCTAAGCATACTGATGCGCTACGAATCCATTGGCGATGTCCATTTTGCTGTCTGAATTCATGGAGACCTAACCCTAACCCTAAGTGGGTTTTTCCCCCAATAGGATTTTCCCATGTATTTTCCCAGGAAACATAGATAGAGCAGGCTTGAAAAGTCAATGCCCTCCTAAGCATACTGATGCGCTACGAATCCATTGGCGATGTCCATTTTGCTCTCCGAATTCATGGAGACCTAACCCTAACCCTAAGTGGGTTTTTCCCCCAATGTGATTTTCCCATGTATTTTCCCAGGAAACATAGATAGAGCAGTCTTGAAAAGTCAATGCCCTCCTAAGCATACTGATGCGCTACGAATCCATTGGCGATGTCCATTTTGCTCTCTGAATTCATGGAGACCTAACCCTAACCCTAAGTGGGTTTTTCCCCCAATGGGATTTTCCCATGTATTTATTCCAGGAAACATAGATAGAGCAGGCTTGAAAAGTCAATGCCCTCCTAAGCATACTGATGCGCTACGAATCCATTGGCGATGTCCATTTTGCTCTCTGAATTCATGGAGACCTAACCCGAACCCTAACTGGGTTTTTCCCCCAATAGGATTTTCCCATGTATTTTCCCAGAAAACATAGATAGAGCAGGCTAGAAAAGTCAATGCCCTCCTAAGCATACTGATGCGCTACGAATCCATTGGCGATGTCGATTTTGCTCTCTGAATTCATGGAGACCTAACCCTAACCCTAAGTGGGTTTTTCCCCCAATAGGATTTTCCCATGTATTTTCCCAGGAAACATAGATAGAGCAGGCTTGAAAAGTCAATGCCCTCCTAAGCATACTGATGCGCTACGAATCGATTGGCGATGTCCATTTTGCTCTCTCAATTCATGGAGACCTAACCCTAACCCTAACTGGGTTTTTCCCCCAATGGGATTTTCCCATGTATTTTCCCAGGAAACATAGATAGAGCAGGCTAGAAAATTCAATGCCCTCCTAAGCATACTGATGCGCTACGAATCCATTGGCGATGTCCATTTTGCTCTCTGAATTCATGGAGACCTAACCCTAACCCTAACTGGGTTTTTCCCCCAATGGGATTTTCCCATGTATTTATCCCAGGAAACATAGATAGAGCAGGCTTGAAAAGTCAATGCCCTCCTAAGCATACTGATGCGCTACGAATCCATTGGCGATGTCCATTTTGCTCTCTGAATTCATGGAGACCTAACCCTAACCCTAACTGGGTTTTTCCCCCAATAGGATTTTCCCATGTATTTTCCCAGAAAACATAGATAGAGCAGGCTTGAAAAGTCAGTGCCCTCCTAAGCATACTGATGCACTACGAATCCATTGGCGATGTCCATTTTGCTCTCTGAATTCATGGAGACCTAACCCTAACCCTAAGTGGGTTTTTCCCCCAATGGGATTTTCCCATGTATTTATCCCAGGAAACATAGATAGAGCAGGCTTGAAAAGTCAATGCCCTCCTAAGCATACTGATGCGCTACGAATCCATTGGTGATGTCCATTTTGCTGTCTGAATTCATGGTGACCTAACCCTAACCCTAAGTGGGCTTTTCCCCCAATGGGATTTTCCCATGTATTTTGCCAGGAAACACAGACAAGGGATAGGTGATACCTCTGCAGTCAAAAGGACGCGCTTTTTACATTTCAGAAAGGAGTGAAATAATGTAGGCATGTCTAATTGGAGGTCATCTAGTCCATACCCCTGCTCAAGTAGGAGACCCTTTCAGATAGGTGGCTGTCCAGTTTCTTGTTAAAAGCCTGTCGTGTTGGAGCACCCATAACTTCTGAAGGCAAAGTAGGTACATGCCTAGTGTACCCTAGGCTAAGAGTAGAAAGAATTTCTGACATCCATTGGCTGTACCAGGTAAGCTCATGGTCACCATTCCTCAAATCAGAGGTGAAGCATTCTTCAACAGCCCGACACTCGTGGAGTGATAGTCTAGGGTTGGAGTAAACAGGGAATACTTTGGTGTACCCATTGTTAGGGGTTATTGATTGGCCTTTGCCCACAATTATAATTTAGAGATCTCCTCCTCTTTCTGAAAGATAAATAGCTAATTAATCAAGGGTTCTTAGACAGATAGAACAATTCTCTCCTATGACCTAAATCTGTTTTTATGCAATGTTCTCCCTGGATCAATAAGTTCCATAAAGTAATTCATGAGTCTTTTCTACAAGCAAGCTTTGCCTTGCATTACAAATGGGAATGATGTAGGATTTCTATGGATAAAATAGGTCAAAAGACTTTACCTGGTGAAATGCATAGCCATGTTTGCATAATAATAACAATAACTCAGACTTAACCATTGTTGATAAGAAAGACAAAAAAGTCTGGATAGTGGAGGTGACAGTACCCGGAGACAGCAGAAAGAAGAGAAAGAACTGGAGAAAATCACAAAATACCAACAGGAGAAGAACAATTGTGGTTTTAAAAAAAGTGAACGTAGGGCCAATAGGCACTTTGGGTGCAATCACAAAACAACTGAAGCACCACTTGAATACCACTGGCATTGACAGAATCCCCCTCGGTCAATTGCCAAAGGCAGCTTTACATGAAACAGCTGACAACCTGTGATGACAACCTTTAACGCTACCAAACGAAATCTGCCTATCCCAGGTACTTGGGAAGAACTTGATAGGTGGATAAAAATGCCAAATCCAGTATCTGGCTGACTGTGTGGCTAACAATAATTCATTCAGTTTTACATGCTGCCAAACTCCCAGTGACTTTGGGTAGTGCAAAAATCACGGACCTCTGGACTAGAAGATCTCCAAGATCTTCCAGCCCTATGACTCTTTGATGATTCTATGATTCCCTCTCTCTCAGTCCTAGGAAATAGACAAGGGCAACTCTGGCCAAGAAAACTTCAGGTGCTTATCTAGGCCATTGCCATATATCCTTGGTGGCGAATCTACGGCACGTGTGCCACTGATGGCACGCAGAGCCCTCTCTGTGGGCACGCGCGCCATCGCCCCAGTCCTAGGCCTTCAGCTGAGTTTTATAAAACCTTTTCGCTTTAGGCCTCCACCGCCGTGTGCCCCCCCCAAAAAAGGGTTCAATCAGTCAATCAATTTCAACTTCTCGCGGGGAAAAAAAAGATCTCGCAAAGTTGGAATTGATTGATTGAACTTTATAGTCCCACCCAGTCTGCCGTTACCACCGCAGACACGCCCACCCAATGGGCCATACCCACCCGGCACCCGATAACACATAAGTGAGTTTTGGGTTTCAGTTTGGGCACTCGGTCTCTAAAAGGTTCGCCATCACTGCCATATATAAACAGACTTGAAGCCCACCCTTTCAAATCATAATATTGGTACCAAGCATTCTAAGGGTCATTACTACTTTGCAGAATACATTTCTTGAGCATCCTTTATCACAATCTCAACTACAGCAAGGAGCATCCCTGGAAAACCTGGAGGCTTCTTCCCTCTTAAGGGCGCCTTTCTGAAGCCTCCTCTCCTTGAGGAGGTAGAGAAGTCAGCCTCCCCCCCCCACCAAGGCTGACCTTCAACTGAGACATCATCCAGCCCTGGGGATGCAGAAGACGCAACCCCAGGCAAGGCTAACGGAAGACGTATCTTTTATTCATGAGTAAAGATTTATTCATAAGGCAATTTCTGCTGATGAGAATAAACTTCCCAGGGTTTCTCTAACTGCCTGTAGCTGAGCTTTTGGAAAGTCTCTGTGAGCACCAGTTAAAAGCCTTTAAAATCCCAAAGTTCCTACTCCAAAGTGAAAGCCAAAAACTGCGTGTTAAGAGCTGTGGATTCTAGACTTCTGCTCGCCGGAGCAGGGATTGTTTATCTGCTGTCTGTTTGTTGGTCTTGCTAAGCCAGCTGTTCTGATTCCTTGTTTGTCTCCCCGTGTGTGACCTTTGGGTTTTGTTTATATTTCTTTTCTGCTGACCAGGCAGAACTTTCTGTTAAGCTGGGACAGTTTGAATATTAGGGAAGCTCGCACACAAAGAGAGACCCCGCAGTGCTTGGTGGTCCAGCTCCGGAAAGAGTTCGACAAAGAGACTCTGGGTTTACAACGAGGGAGGTTGACCTCAAGGATTGTCGGAAAGAGAAGAAATCTTGGAAAATCCCCATACTTTTCTTCCTAAGCTGAGTGTTCTTGCTCTAATCCAGTGGTTCTCAACCTGTGGGTTGGGACCCCATTTGGGGTCGAATGACCATTTCACGGGGGTCGCCAAACAAGGCTGTCTGCCATTTTTTCCCATTTTCTGTGGCCACGCCCCTGGCACCCAGTGATGTATAAGTGGTTGGGGGTCACCACAACATGGGGAACTATATTATGGGGTCGCGGCATTAGAAAGCTTGAGAACCACTGCTCTAATCCCCTCCGCACTTTCTCTGGGCAGCCATTCTTATTCGTCTTCTGCCTACCCGGTGGGAGCAAATCTCTGTATACAAAAAAATAATTTCATGGGCTGCTGCAGTCTCTTGAAACTAATTTAAGATTCTATTTTGTTTTTGTTTTTTTTCAGCCGCTCCTCCTCACCCTCCCTTCCTTGTTGTGTTGTATCCGACAAAGTTTGCAATCTGTCTCGTTCGCTCACTTCTCTGGCCTCTTTCCCCCATCGTCAGCACTTCCACTGTTTATATTAGTGATGCTGCTAATTAATGAGCACTAATTTAAACTTGTAATCACTTCCTTCCCCCCCAGGTGTTTAACTTGGCCTCTCCCCACATTCCTCCCCTAAATAGCCACCCAGGAGAAGACAGAAATCTTCTTGTATTAACCCACATTAAGCCATTCTCCAGGGTGCTTTCAAGAAGACGGGGCACCTGGAAGGCACTTGGAGCTTTCGGTGGAGAGACAAAATGGGCTGGTAGCCCTGGGATAATTTGCATCGTTTAAAATTCCATTAACCTTGAACAAACACAGATATCAAGATAACGTTCCTGGGAAGCGGGAGGCTTCCGTGGCTCCTTATGCAGAATGATGTTTATTTTTTTTTTTAAAAAAAGAGTGTCAGACTCCTAGATGTGAAGAATGTTCACATCCGGGTATTAATAAAGGAGAATTTTTGTTGCTCGGGATTGAAATGGGGGATCCTTGGGGCTCTCTGGCTTTCTTGCAGACGTTTCATTGCCAAACTAAGTAACATCATCAGTGCTGGAATGGAGTGGGGTGTCCAAAGAGGAGGGAGGAGGAGGAGGAGAAGGAGGAGGCTTGTGACGTGCTCTCTGAGCTTGTTTTCTTGCAGGCATTTCATGACCCAAGTAGGTAACATCATCAGTGCTAGTCTGATGCTTTTCAAGGCTAGCACTGATGACGTTACCTAGTTTGGGTCATGAAACATCTGCAAGAAAACAAACAAGCTCAGAGAACACTGAAGACCTCTCATTCAGGTATTATCCTGTGAGTGGGTTGTGGAGGTCCGCCTGGTTGCAAATGGGCAAGACCAGGATGAAATACCGGAAGGAAGGAGAGGCGGGACACAAATGCAATGTAGTTAAACATAGGATGTAGGTCTATAAGTCTAAGTGCCATCGCTATTCCTGCACCACTGCTGACTCAGTCCTCTCCTCTTCAAAGTGTGGGAAGCCTAGAAGACTGCAGACAGGTGAAGAGCTGGTTGTGCAATGAACATTGGGTAATTGGTGTACAATCTTGGATCACCTTTTTGCTTAATACAAGTTTAAAAAGTGCTCTACCGAAAAACAATCCCCAAAAGTCTTTCCTGCTCTGAAAGCAGCGCTGAAAAGCAAATTCCCTTTCATCCAACTGAATGAGAATTGGTAAATAAAATTATTTCAGGAGCCCTCTGTCAGCCATCGGTCTTTGGCCCCGGGGCACTGACTTCTGTACTGTTTAGAGCATTTCCAAATATTTTCAGAAAGGCTGATTCCTATGCATCTTAAATAAAAGCTGTGTTTGTTCCCTGCCAGTTCAACCCCCTGGTTTTCTTAATGGGGTCCTTGAATTTTTCCTGGAGTGGGAAGGGTATGATAATTAAAAGATAAATCAAAAGTATGTTTCTTCTGCTAGGAAACAAAAAAATGGAGCAAATAACTGATGGAGGGTCACACGAAAAGAAGCAACACAATCCCTGTGTATCTGACCTCTCGGATCTCAAATTGCATTTTCTTAGCAACGATTCCAAGAAGTATTAGTTCCATTTCTGGGCTGAGATAGGAATAAGTTACTAAGCCTTGTTTTCACCCCAGAGCAAAGATCTCCATCTAGATTAGCCCAGAATCCAGAACTAGGTTTTGATTTTCTTCCTTGATTATTGCAGATTGAAGAGAAAAAAGTGCTGTTTGGAAAATGTGCCTTGAAACCTGTTCTGAAAATGTGTACTATGTAGGGGATATGAAACCCCAACCAACCTCTTTCCATTTTTTTTCCAGTAAAAACCAATTAAATAGTTTACTTAAATAAACAGTATCAGAAAATGTACAAAACGGTTTTTAAAGCTGGCTTTGAATTTTAAAGCCACTTAAAAAAAAATCCACATCTGGTGCATTGGTACAAAATCCGAGCTCTCTGCATGTTTTTTCCCAGCGTTGCTTTTTTTTTTTCACTGGATTAAATCTCTTTTCAAAGGATTTTTTGGCTGGGAAGATTAGCAGGTGAATCCATTATTTCACAAAACTATTTTTAAGAAACACGTAGCTAAAAGGTCCTGTAGGAATTGGGAGGAGGTGGGGGGGGGGAAGGCTGGAATTGTAAGGCTGTTAATGACTTGAGTTGTTCTCTATCCCCTTTATCATTAAAATAGATTGATTAGAAAATATTAGCACAGAGACCTATAATGGAAAATTTCTCTGTTTCCTTCATCTCTCGAATTTCTCTTACAAGGATTAATGAGCCAAGGATGGCAGCTTTGTTCCGAGCGCTGAATGCATCTTGTGGCCTTTAGAACAAACTTTTTGTTTGTTACAGATTTAGTAGAAATTATGTTTCATTAATGAGCTTATTCATCAGCAGAGACTGCCTTAGCAGAAGAAGCCTAAGAAGACTGAGTTACATCTGCATCCTTGGATAAGATCTCATCAGTCTAAAGGCATCATTTTTAATTATAAAGAACAGAGCTGGACACAAAGTAAGTTAACTTATTTTGACAACTTGATTGAAATATGGCTTGCGAGCCCTCCAAGGGCACAGTTCTAGCCTTTACTGCCTTGAGTTACGGCCTTCTTTTGCCTAACGGTAGGCAGATCAAGATGGGATGGGACCTAAGAGACTGCTGCAATCTTTAACTTAGCTAAGAATTTTAATCCTGATCTTCCTATACTTCTGAGCCTGAATGTGTTGGAGGTCACTCTTTGCATGCTGCTCTCCAGGTATGGAGAATCATCTAAGATAGATGAGTCGTGGTGGTGCAGTGGTTAGAATGCAGTATTGCAGGCTAATTTTGCCGAGAGCAGTTCGATCCTGACCGGCTCAAGGTTGACTCAGCCTTCCATCCCTCCAAGGTCAGTAAAATGAGGACCCAGATGGTTGGGGGCGATAGGCTGACTCTGTAAACCGCTTAGAGAGGGCTGTAAAGCACTGTGAAGTGGTATATAAATCTAAGTGCTGTTGCTAACCCTGCCCACTGCCTGGAGTTTGATCCTGACCGGCTCAAGGTTGACTCAGCCTTCCATCCTTCCAAGATCAGTAAAACGAGGACCCAGGCTGTTGGGGGCAAGAGGCTGACTCTGTAAACTGCTTAGAGAGGACTGTAAAACACTGTGAAGCGGTATATAAGTCTAAATGCTATTGCTATTTGAGGGGTTGCCATAAGGAAGAAAGGGTCAACTTATTTTCCAAAGCACTAGAAGGCAAGGCAAGAAACAAGGGATGGAAACTAATCAAGGGGATTCTTCCCACCTGACATAGCAAGGGAATGAGAAGCTTGGAGTTTTCTGCCTCAATTACTCCGATGGGATCTGGCCTTGGATGTATGCCCTTTGCCTAGGAAGAGGTCAATCTGGAATTTTCTGCATCAGAATATTTTTAGACCAGGGGTGTCAAACTACCGGCCCATGGGCTGGATGCATCATAGTGAAACCGCGCCCACCCCATTGCCGGCAATGGAAAAAAAGTTGCGATATGTAGCGACACGTCACATGATGACACCCGTTTTAGACAATCCTGAATATAAAGGCAGAAAGCAGGTGAAAATGAACAGCTGACTTCAAATCTTGTCTGAGGATGGGGAAAAGGGACTGGGTGGTTAGATTTCATACGTAGAGTGGATTTAGCTTAACAAACGATAGGTATACAGATGTATAAAGAGAATTAAATGAGGTTTTACAGTATCTTATTGTTTTCATTTCCTCCCTCTCACACACAGCCTCTATCCATGGTTTCAATTCTGAGTTTGCTTCTATCCCAAGAAGAGGGAACGATAATTCTTTTTTTTTTGGGGGGGGGGAGAAAGATGCCAGCCCCTTGTCAAACTGTCCTCAATGACATTTGGGCCACTCTCTGAAAACTGCAGTCTGTTCCAGTCAACAGATCGCTGTCTCGGTGATTTTGTTGAACCTGCTGGTCTCAAATTGTAGATTCCTCCATCTTGATCTACCCACTGTCACCCCTCCATTTCATACAACAACAGCTCCAGGGGTGCCCAAGAACCCTTTCAATTGCCTAACGGCAAACAAAAATGAATTAAAAAGGAATATCCGCCCTCTGAAAAAGCTCCAGAGAATTTGTATGGTGTTCCTTCTCCTCCATTATGTGCTTAATTGTCATTGGAGTATTTCTCACAGAGAGTGCAATGGCAGTATCAATCTTCTCCAGCAGACCATTATTCGCCCTGCCTAGACTTTTTAGAAACCGTTGGGTGATTTCCAGCATCTGCTTGAGGATTAAAAGGCTGCAGCTAAACGAAAACAACCTTTTTTTATTATTTTTTTTCCAAATTAACTCACCCACTCACTCAGGCAGACTTTGGTGGGAAAATGGCTTTTGCCTTAGATCACTAAGATCTGTAACAGAATCATTGATTTCCCAGCAGGCCGTTTGTATGACGAATCTTTTCCGTTGATGCTTCTCTAGTAGTCATTCAAACGATTGCAGGTTGCGTGATCTTTAGCACATCTGGCCGCACATGGGAAGATGTTTCCTAGGACTGCCACGCAACCCCAGTTCCCCGTTCTATCTCTGAACTTCATTGATGAACTTCATTCATTTCTCCTCATGGCAGGAATATCAGTCTTGAGTAGGTCAACAAGGTTGTGGTGAAGAGTTAGAGGAAAAAAATTATTGGATGGGGCTAGAGTTCACAAACAAGGTCCCAACCCATGATTTGTATAGCAGCTGGTGACAGCTTTACTTGCAGATTTTGATGTTGGGGAGGATGGGAATTTCAGCCAGAGAAAACCATCAATCACAGCTCACAAGCAGTGGGGGTGTATGGACAGCAGCACAACACAACTATATTTTGTTGTGGGTTACAGACACACCATGATTCATACTGATGTGACTTTCTTCTAGCTCCCAAAATGGACAAAAAGAAGAGCAAAGTTAGATAGTCCATTCATTGATTAGTCTTACAATTGTATCAAAGCAAATGTACTCAATGAATAATCAAAGGGTTATTCTAGTTTTTCATATACTACTTTCCTCATCTTCCTCAACAACACAATACTGATGAATAGAAAGTTTTGAACAGAAAGCTCCTTAGAAAAAAAAATGGGATTGGATCAACAGATTGATCCGAAAGGCCAAAGGTCTTTAAAGAAATACTATTTGATGTCAACTGTCCTGTCTTTGTCCCATATATTATTTGATAGTGCTCTGAGCTGAAAAAAAATCTGTAGAAATAATAAAAGGAAGACAAAGGATTCAGTAGGAGAAAAAAGTGCCATTAAGAGAGACAGAAGAACCGTTTTGTATTTTATTATCGATACACAATACTCGGGCAATCCATCCACAGATGACAGTGATTCTCAGAAGATACGTGGTTTCTAGGGCAATTTTTCCATCACGCTGTTAGATCTTTGAAGAATAAAGATCTAGGGCAATGATGTTTGTGCATGTGTGTTTGTGTGTCTGCATATGTGTGAGTGTGTTTGCTTTTAAATCAGCCTTGACTCCTGATGACCAGCTGGGCTAGTCAATTTGCAATTTGGGGGCAAGATTTTTCCAAAAGGATTCTTTTGTCTCTGTCTTAGGGATAAGAGAGAGAATGACTGGCTCAAGGCCATCCAACTTGACTTCATGCCTAAATAGATAGATACGTTGATTCATTTAACTTAGATCCTAATTGATACAAGTATTCATTGATTTAATTTAGGTCCCACGTGATAAATATAATGATTAGTGTAATACAGATAAACGTACCCAAGATTGATAACGAAATGTAAAAAATAAAATATAATGAAAGTTATTTAAATGTCTATGGAGACATTCTCAGTCATCACGCGGGTTGTGGTTGTCCTGAAGGAGCTTTTTCAAAAGGCAATTGGACTTTGTTTTTCCCTGAAGGCGTTTCGCTTCTCATCCAAGAAGCTTCTTCAGTTCTTCAGAAACAAAAGACCAGTTGCCTTTTGAAAAAGCCTCTAATAGTGCTCGCTTCGGCAGCACATATACTGAAAAAGCCTCTAATTTGTTTAAAATTTTGACTGATTTTCATACAATAATTTCTCTTCCTCCTCCTACATTAAAACCACAGTTTTGGTGTCAGTTTTGGCTGCGGAGAGGGGGAACCATACACAAAGCTTCTTCAGTGCCTTCAGCTCTGCCATCGCATGTTCTGAGTCTCTGTTTTGGGTGCATGTAGGATTTTATAGGTCCATCCCAATCTGCAAACATTTGTACAGAAAACTCACCAATGGTATAAAACCTCTACGCCACCCTTGGAAAGGTTGTAATTTCTGCTAAATGATTTTTTTCTAATCGTTGGGCTTGGGATGGACTTCCTCTTTCTGTAAATCTGAGTACCCTGTTGCACTTGGTTGACCTTTTCAATATTCTGTAATTAGGTTGGCTGCTGTTTCACTTCTTTTTCCTGTTTACAGCCTCACTAGCCTGCGGGAAAGAGAACAACGGCCAGCTGTTCAATATATAAAATACTGCAAAAGGTCAGGGGAAGTTTGGTGCAGCATTAAACTATAATGAATTAACTTTCAGTGTGAGGCCGTGGAAAATACCTGGCATAAGAAGATTCACAGAGAGGCTGCGTAGAGACCATGAATCCAGGCAAATAAGGCAGACAAGGCACAATAGGGTCCACCCAGTGGTGGGATTCAAATAGGCGAACAACCGGTTCTCTGTGTGGATGCCACTTCCAGAAGTCCATTCTGGGTCTGGGCAACAAAAAATTAGCTTCTGGTTCTGCCAAAGTGGTGCATACTGGCTGAATCCCACCACTGGGTCCAGCTATATGAGTTGAATAGGTCAACAGTGTTCAACATTGTAAGATAGAAATGCAGAATCTGAGACCCTGAGATGTATTTCTTCTCCCAGGTCTTGGGTGTGGGTTTTGGATCTTTTCCAGTGTTGTTGCCAAATTGTAAAGTTTAATATGATAGAAAGGGATCGTTCTTGAATACATGACTGGAGGGTCATCACCTTAACTACAATCAAGGTTAGATCTCCAAATTCCAGCAGGTATTTCACAGGATAGTATGTTACTGAGTTCATTTCTTGAATCTTGTCAAATAGAAATAAACCTTTTTTGATGTTATGGTTTTCTCTCTCCTCTTCCTCGCATTTGACATTCAGAAAGGACTGCAAATAACAGTGAAGCTAAATATAGAATTTTGCATTCCAGTTTTCACTTCAAGTCATAAATGAATATGGATAATTTTTTTTTTTTGGCCATCTCTTTGAAAATGTCAAGAAGCTGCTGCAAGGCATTTTGTATGCTTCTTTTTTCATAGAAGTCTTTATTTAGTTGATTAGGGATGGCTTAGACTAGCATATTTGATGGAACAGATATCAGGAATTAACTAGGTCATCAAATCAGAATAAATATGTATTAACAAGAGGGAGTTACAATCAACTCACTTCTTTCCCTTCCCCCATTGTGTCCATTAGGAACTTCTGTCTTCTTATTCTGGGGATTTTTTTGACAAATATAATATTTAAGTTGGGGCTGTAAATATTTGTGCTGAAACTGATTAATCAGTTCTGCTTACTCCTAGCTTGACAGTTTGGCTCTTTCCTCTTATTGCTGTTATTTTTTGGGAATGCTATTAACTTTTTAAAAAATAACTCTGTAAGGCATCCAGAGACACTGGCAAGCGAGAGGCATTAGAAATTAAAATCATAAAAAAATTTAAAAATAGAGTTAGATGCATAGCATCCAGTTCTTCCCTACTGGAGGGCAAATCCTCTTTGTTAAATATTTTTTAAATTCATCTGTCCAATTGCTCTGTCCACCATTAAGCAGCCTACTGCACCAGAATGGAAATGTGTAGCCTTCTGGCTGAGAAAATATGAAACGTCAGAATACTAGCCTGGTGCCAGGATTTTTAAAACAAGTAGAGTATATTGAAGGGAACCTTTTCTTATCTTAACCACTTGGAGCAGTAGAAGGACATGGAACAGCTGACCGGTTTGAATGCATCTGAAGAACTTAACGGGAAGAAAAGAAAGAAAGAAAGAAAGAAAGAAAGAAAGAAAGAAAGAAAGAAAGAAAGAAAGAAAATATAGTAGAAGTTAATAAAAGTTCAAGGGAGGCAGGTATTTGAAAGGGAAGCCCTACATCTCTCTCTCTCTCTCTCTCTTCCCTCCCTCCCTCCCTCCTTCTCCTCCTCCTCCTCCTCCTCCTCCTCCTCCTCCTCCTCCTCCTCCTCCTCCTCCTTCTTCTTCTTTTCTTCTTCTTCTTCTCTCTCTCTCTCTCTCTCTCTCTCTCCCTCCCTCCCTCCCTCTCTCTCTGTTAATACTTGTTTTTCTTTGTTATGGCAAGATTGATATATTAAGCGGAACTTAACAAAGTTTCCAGGTATGATTTGTAAACATTGTAAGAAACAATGGATGGAAGTTAATCAAGGAGAGAAGCAGCCTAGAACTAAGGAGAAATTTCCTGACAGTGAGTACAATCAATCAGAGGAACAACTTGCCTCCAGAGGTTGTGAATGCTCCAACACTGGAAATTTTTACAAAGAGATTGGTTATACATTTGTCCAGAATGATCTGGGGTCTCCTACTTGAGCAGGAGGTTGGACTAGAAGACCTCCAAGGTCCCTTCCAACCATGTTATTCTGTTAAGTGACTCTTTCTAGAAGAATTTCAGTCACTTTCTCATTCTCAGCAAAAATCAGCATTATTTCTTTTCAACTTCCAAAGCATTGGGAAGTCCGTAGTCTGAGAAAACAAACAATCCAACTTGGCTTTTGATGAGAGTACCAGATGCAAGGTAACAGCATCACAGAAATAATGAAATGTCCTTATTCTTGCCATCTTCCTGTTCAGTGGAATCTGCTAAATGTCTTGCGTCAAACAGAGCTTGTCTTCCAGGCCCCTCTCCATTTATTGCACCTCTCTTGAATTTGTATTGTGTTGCTTTGATGTTTCCATTACAAGTTATCACCCAACATTTCATAATTTCTCTTTGCATTTTTTTTTTTAAATTGCAGGAATCCTGTAGTTTAAGCAAGATCTATGACGAACAAGAGGATCAGGATTGCTCAGAAAGTTTACGAATGCAAAATTCAGACGGGGTCTCCCGTGTCCCAACTAGCAGACAGAACCACGAGTCTAGAACTGTTGGTGGTTTTGATGTTCAGCTTCCCAGTCGCCTGAAGTGTTTCTTTTGCTTTTAATCTTGTGTTTTGAGTCTGTGCAGCAATCGCTCTTTCGTTTGCTTATTTATTGAAATAAACCCTGTTGTTATAGCTACCAAAAAAAGGCAGTAATCATCTCACTAAAGTGTTGATTAGCTACCCAACGTCAGGGCGCCTTAATTATCCCGTAGCTGCCCTTTCGTGAATGACCATTGTCAATCAGGTAACAGGCGGCATTTATTTATTTATTTAGCCAATTGATATGGCCGCCCGTTTCAATGGCGAACAGAATCACACGCTTGGGGCACCAGGCTTGGCCACAGAACCAGCTCTTTACGGCCTTATGAACGGTCAGCAAAGTTGGGGTCATTCTAATCGCTGGAGGGAGAATGTTCCAGAAGGTGGACACTGGAGCAAGAAAAAAAAAAGTCACATCTTCTTGGCCTCATTAACCAGCATTCTTTGGGCAAGAGGACCCAAAGCTCTAGCGCTAGCACTTAAGAGTTATCATCCCACCCCATAGTGCTTTACGCACTCCCTAAGCGGTTTACAAAGTCAGCATATTGCACCCCCCCCCAAATATGGCTCCTCATTTTACTGACCTCAGAAGGATGGAAGCTAAGTCAACCTTGAGCCCTGTCAGGATCGAACGCCAGGCTGTGGGCAGTGTTGGCTTGCAATACTGCTTCCTAACCACTGCACCACCAGGGCTCCTTTAATAAAGATAACAATCGGCACCATGCAAGCGCCTGGAAGCACAGAACATTAGCGTGATACGTGCTGACTAACCAGCATCATTTACTTCCTGCATGGCCACATTCTGTACCAGCTGAAGCTTCTAAAGGCTCTTCAAAGATAGCCCCAGATAAAGCACGTGGCAGTCATCCAGACAAGGGCATGAGTGACAGTGAGCGTCGGCACATTCTGCATTTTGATTTCATTTGCTTGGTTACGTTGGCCTACTGACGAGTACTACAGTCTCTGGGAAGTTTACGGTAAACACATGATAGGGTGCAGGATCCAATCTGAGTTGGTCTCTGGGACTGGAGATTTAGTCTTCCAAGACCATCCTAAGGGAACCTATCTCTCACCTGATGTTCCCTGAGGTTGGGCTCCAGCACAAATCCATAAGCTTGGAAAACTAAATCTCTGGTCCCAGAGACCAACCCAGATTGGATCCTACAACATAACCCCTATAAGGACACCTATATTTGCCTATATTTGTGACCAGACGGGGTCCCTATTTCTACTGCGGTTCTGATCTAAGCCCCTTTGTGGCTTTGATCAGGCTATGATGAACTGGAATGCATTTTGAGCAGTCAGCATCCTTAGTAACTTATTGGAAGGAGAACACGGCTGAATGCTTGCCAACCATTCGATATTTTAGAGCCGGCTTAACTGATCACAAGGCTACTGCCTTCCATATTGATGGCTTTACTTATGCCTGACATTTTTTTTTTTTAGCATCCTGAAAGATGGAGCAGTAAAGAGATATTACAGGTGGTTACAACACAGGTGGTGATGGTACAGTATTAATGGTCCTCTCTGTGTGAGATAACATTTCTTTTTCTGGGTGCATTTATTCTACATCCGTGACAGTGCTCTATGCAGGATTGGTCCATGATGTAGAAACTCAGCATACTAAAATATGATTATATGGAAGGAGGCTAGAAAGTACCTGGAGAAAGGCAACTTTGGCATGGAAGGACTCCTTCCATATCATTATAAACTATAACAAAGCCTTAGTAAGACCACACTTAGAATACTGCTCCCAGTTTTGGTCACTATTTTATAAAAAAGATGTTGAGACTCTGGAAAGAGAGCAGAGAAGACCAACAAAGATGATCAGTGGGCTGGAGGCTAAAACATATGAAGAACAGTTGCAGGAATTGGGTAGTGAAAAGAAGGAGCAGGGGTGACATGATAGCAGTGTTCCAATATTTGAAGGATTTCTACAAAGAAGAGGGGATCACGCTATTCTCCAAAGCACTTGAAGGCAAGACAAGAAACAATGGATGGAAACTAATCAAGGAGAGAAGCAACCTGGAACTAAGGAGAAATTTCCTGATGGTGAGAACAATTAATCAGTGGAACAGCTTGTCTTCAGAAGTTGTGGGTTCTCCATCACTGGAGGTTTTTAAGAAGAAACTGAATAGCCACTTGTCTGGAAAGGTATAGGGCAGTGGTGTCAAACTCGCAACATCACGTGACGTCTTGTGACGTATCGCAACTTTTTTTCCATTGCTGGTAATGGGGTAGGCTTGGTTTTGGCATGACGCATCCAGCCTGCGGGCTGGCAGTTTGAGACCCCTGATATAGGGTCTCCTACTTGAGCAGGGGGTTGGGCTAGAAGACCTCCAAGGTCCCTTCCAACTCAGTTATTCTGTTAGTCATACTTCAACATTACATGTGTCAGTAATAAACCTTTGCAAAGACTTAGGCTGGTCAAGTATCTGTTCTATTTAGTGGAGGGGTGAAGCTACCTCAGATACCAGATCCTAGAAATATCAAGTGACAGGTCCCTACTCCAGCCCTTATGCTTTGGAATCCTCTCTATTTAATTGTGTTCTGGTATGAATACAAGGAACTGCAGAAATTTGATTTGGAGATTTGGTCTCTAAGCAATTAAATCAAATTGGCTTCCATCAAATTGGAAAATCAAATATTCAAATCAAATTGAATGCTTACAAACCACTTTGGACCATGTTCACATCTTGTATCTGTGCATGATGATGTTGAATCAAAGTGATTTTTCTGAGACAACCCAGAGCCTTAGCCTGCATCAACTCGGGTTTTGCAAAGTGATGGAAATAATGGAATTTTCTGAATGCATTCAACAGCCACGCAGATCAAATTTGGCTTGCTTCTCACAGGTTGAATGCCTGACATTCTTTGCTCTGTTCTGTGTACAACTTTGAAATTGGAAAAAAAAAAAAGGAAAACAAAGTATGTTTTCCTGCATTCTCAGCAGCACACCTCCTTGTCTTAGACCAGTGGTTCTCAACCTGTGGGTTGGGACCCCATTTGGGGTCGAACGACCACTTCACGGGGGTCGCCAAACAACACAGTCTGCCATTTTTCCCCCCTTTTCCTTAGCTGTGCTACTCCCTTTTATTCTATTGGCTTTTGAAAGCCAATAGAATAGACTCTCTTGAATAGAGTCTAATTCTATTGGCTTTCAAAAGCCAATAGGAATTGTCCAGGCTGTCTCTGCCCTGCTGAGCCCGTCAAAAGTCCCATTCTGCAAATGGTGCTGCACCAGTTGAGTAGTCCTTGACTTACTACCGGTTGAGTAGTCCTCGACTTACGACCGGTTGGGGGGTCGCGGCATTAAAAAGGTTGAGAACCACTGTCTTAGACCTTCAGGAATTCTGCTTTTGGTTTCCATGGCGATGTGGCCTCTCTTAGGAGCTCGCTGTCCAGACCAGGCTAATCGGTAAGGATCAAGAGACATTTGTCACAAATATCATTTAAAATAATGTTGAGGATGGGTGGGAACCATTTCTCTAAGCTGTTCAGCTGTAATCAGTACCAAACAATTCCTTGATTTTCACGGCTGCGCTTGCAAAGATTTTAAGGGCACGTTGCTAAACAAGATGGTTATATGTGAAACGTGCAGTAGTGGGATTCAGCCGGTTCTCGCCACTTCAGCAGAATCAGTAGCTTATTTTTGTTGCCCAGGCCTAGAATGGACTTCCAGAAGCGGCATCCACACAGAGAACTGGTTGTTCACATATTTGAATCCCACCACTGGAAACATGCCTGCTTAGGATCCCCGGCAATTGTGTCCTCCAAAGGATGCACGAAAAATAATCGTCCCCTTCCAAATATTGTCCATTCCCAAACACATTTTCTGCAACCAAGTCAGGATGATTTCTCTGGCAGAAGTAGAAAATCTCTTTTTTTGGCAAAGCACTTTTGTGGCAATTTTGTGACTTGACGTGAGTCGATTCTACTCCATTTCCCCCCGTTTTGTTACGATCGCTTCCTCCCTGCACGCCATCAAAAGAGCCAACCGCTCTGAATGACGATTCCAGCTGTCTGGCACTCTGGACTTGTTAATGCTAAATGAGAATTCATCATCAAACACATCGGATGCAGCGTTTGGAGCTGGCAGGTGAAGCTACTCCAGCCCATGTTGATGGGAATCGCTTTGTTCATGCTAATTTAATAAGCTGGGCCTTTTTCAATGTGCAGTCAGACAGGCCTTGGCAAGGAGACTTCCTCTTTAGATCTGTTCCCGAAGCCACTTTGTTCTTTGCTAACAGGTTTCTTTGACGCTTTCTGATGAACCAGCTTCTCTCTTCTAGGAGAATCTGTTACTGTTAAATTGTTCATACAAGTTTCGGGATAACTTTGGGCAGATTGTCCCAAAGGTGCTTTTTCAAAAGGCAACTGGACTTTGTTTTTTTCCTTGAAGATGTTTCACTTCTCATCCAAGCTTCTTCAGCTCTGACCAAACGGTAGAGGATGGAAGGATTTATATTCTGGAAATACCTTCATACTCCCGCAGCATTCGAAGGGTGTTCACCCCCAGGAGCATAGCTAAATGTCTACGGAGATTCTCTTTCTCTCTTGAAAAAGCACCTTTGGGATAACCATGAGCTGGATGACTGAGAATCTCCATAGACATTTGGGCAGATTGCTTCTTATAAAGGGAGAACCTTCACTCTGCTCAGGATGCCTTTCATAAATATTGTTTTCCTAGTGGCCCCAAAGTTCGGATCTGAGGACTCATTACCCAAAGAAGTAGTGCAAGATTGGAAGATGTGGAGAAACCAGGCCCATAGAGTCACCAAAAAGTCGGCCATGACTGAATGGATAACATCATTATCATCAAACTCATTATCATCTCTTGCTCAAAGCATGACCTCCTGAAGACAGGATCCTGGCTCAGATGACAGTCTTAATATCTTAAAATCCCTGTCCCTAGTCTTTGGATAGTCTATGAATTAACACTATGTCAAATCCTCATTTGAAGTTGGGTTAAACTGGGTTATATTCTTCCAGTTTACATGATATGTAACTTTTGCTCTGTTTATCAATGCATTCCAAGTGTCTCTTTATGAAGACCAATATAACCATTGAAAGCTTTTGAGACCTACCACATAAGCCACGGATCAGCCACACGACATACATTTTACTCTAGATATTATTTGTAGGACTCCAACATTTGAAAAAAGACTTCAAAAAAAAAAGAAAAAGAAAGAAATAATACGGCCTAATCTTAGAAGATCATCAATCCTTAAAGACGTGGCAAGATTCTTACTTGAAATCGTCCAAGATCTGGAGTGGGAATGCCAAAATCTTGTGAGATGGCTGGGTTTTGGTTTTTTGGATAATCCGTTGAATTTTTTTTAATCTTTATGCCAAAGATTTGCTACTGTCTAATTCACCAGATTCCAGGCAGTTCTCAGCTCCACTCCAGCCACCGTTTCTCCTGATTTAAGAACCATCAGGAATCTCTAGAGTAAAATCCCTGTACAGTGAAACTTGATTCAGATCTTAAAAATACAAGATATCCTAGTGACAGATCCCAGGTCTGTCACCCTCAGGCCCTCTTGTTCTATCTCTCCTGCCACTGATTTTCATTTTATTCCTGCTATAACATTGCTATTTTTATCGTTCTCGAGTCAGAACTTCAATTATTTTGATTATATAGGTACAAGCACAAGCCGACTGCACTATCAACTGCTCTGTTGCCCTTGCATTATAATTCAGATTGCTGCCCACACATTGAAATAGCTGTCTTCCTCTTGGTTATTATGAAGATTTTGTTTGGCCTTTCCTGCAGAATAGCTGATTTGGAACTTGACTGTGAAGTACTCAAAGCTGAAACCTTAAACAGTTGCCTTATAGTGACATAAAGAGGCAGACAAGTAAGCCAACATTCGTATCAATCAGGATTTTAACCCTGATTCTACTCTGTGTTCCCTCATCAGATGAAAGCCCCGGGAATCACATAATGTCCCCTAAACTCCTGGTGGCATTTTTGTTGAATAAAAATACAGGTACTCCTCAACGTACGACCATAATTGAACCATTATGGTCATATTTGTTGAGTAAGGATACCAGGGCAAATATGAGTGAAAACTATTAACATTAAATTGGTAACTGAGACCCAAATTCCATTCATTTCACATCCCCTGAATATGGTCCTCTGGATCTAGTGTAATTAGAGCTTCCCAAATTCCCATTTGATGTGGGCAAAGCGAATCAGTTGAGGAGAACAATTCATTGACTTCTGAAGACAACTGGTTGGTCACTATGGAAGGGAGAGAGATATACAATAAAGTTCCCACACCTTCTTCCAAAGGTGGCTAACCACGTTTTTCTATTCACGTGAAGGATGCAGGCAGTAGCTCCTTAGCAACGAATATTCAATGGCACAGAGCTTCAGAAATCAAAGTCATGGGTTGCCTTAATCTCCGTTAATTTATCTTATTTTTTGTTTCGTAGCTTCCTAAGCAAGTGGCAGGATCAAACTGAGACATTCTGTTGCCCAAAGAAGACCAAGGAACTCAACGTTAAGCAAATTATATTAGTATATGACGCAGAAAATCACATCGGTGACAATGAAACAAGAGACACCATCACAAATTAAATGAATGGCAGAGACGGCCCTGGCTGAGCCTTTGAAGAAGGCTTAGTCTCACCTCTCTTGAACTTCCTGTTAATTAGTTTCATTGGATGACCCTGAATTCTACGATCGCTTTGGGCCACGTTCAGCTCCAGGAAAACTCTTCTCGTTTTTCACTGGAACTTCCCCTTGCTCTCTAAAATGTTGTGGTACGGAGGGTATTTCAAATGGAAAGCACTTCAAATTTAGAAAGCCCCTTTACTCATTTTGTAACTACTCTTTTAACCGTGCCAGAAAGGTTTCGAACTGAAAGCGGTTCCATTCGAAAGTTTACACTCAAAATACATCCACAATAAAGAAGCGGATCAGAAATTCCAGAAGGTTCAGAACAGGGCGGAATTATTGTGAGCCCCAAGTGATTCAAATTTAAAACCTTTTGTATACCTCTGCTGAAAGAAGAGAACTGGAGGATCATCCAAGGTAGAATTGTAACCTTCACAGCACCTTCAGATGATGATAGCTGTTGTCCTTGACTTACCACCACAATTGAGCCCAACGTTTTTGTTGCTAAGTGAGACAGTTGTCAATTGAGTTTTACCCCATTTTACAACTTTCCTTGCCACAGTTGTTAAGTAAAATACTGCAGTTGTGAAGTTAGTATCATGGTTGTTAAGTGAATCTGGCTTCCCCATTCACTTTGCTTGTCAGTAGGTCACAAAAAGGGATCACGTGATTCTGGGTCACTGCAAATGTCATAAATATGAGTCAGTTGCCAAGCATCCAATTTTTGATCATGTGACCGTGGGGATGCTGCAGCGGTTGTAAGTGGTGAAAAACGGTCACAAATCACATTTTTTCAGTGCCGTTTTAGCTTTGAACAGTCATTAAATGAACTGTTGTAGGTTGAGGATTATCTGTACATTCTTCTTGCTTTTTTTTTCTAATGAAAAGAAACTTGGAGACAAACTCTCATTTTCAAGGTGAAAGAGAAATAACTTTCTTTTTTAGGATGGGGGGGAAAAATCACATTTCCCATCATTAAAGCAGGACATCTCGTTAAAATTCTCATTTCCACAGTCTTCCCTTTACCGAAACGCTGTTCTCATTAAACATTTTCGAGCCATTGAACTTCACTGTGTGATTTAACGAAATGCAGCACGCTCGGATGGTTTCCTCTTCAAACTCACAAGTTTATTTTTAAAAATTGTCCCTTGGAAGCAGGATCCTCTTGCCTTACTGACTTGCTTATTTGTTTTAAAACCAACGATCATTTGGATTGGGGTTGACCCCTCTCAAATGTCTTTGGAATGAGAAGGATGATTAGAGAGGAGAGAAAGTAAATTCCAGCTTCAATGGATTTTTGTGGCAATCCCTAGCATCCAACCAGCGTTTTGAATCCCTTAAAACTATCTGACATTTTTATTTTGAAGGTCAGTTGAGAATAAATGGCAGGACACAAACAATTAGACTTGTTGGCACTGTTTAGAGGCTTGTGTTTGGAAATTGTTTGCATGGACCATTCCAAAGATATCCAAAATGAATATTTAATCTATTCCCCCCTCCCTTTTTTTCCTGTTGGATTTAGATTTAAAATGTATCTAAATGCTGGACTACTATTGGTCTAGCTGGAAATAAAAAGCTTTAGACATTTCTGTGACAGCCCTCCATCCTTTTCAAACATAAATGCCGAATGCCTTAAGGAAAACTGTTCCTTAAGCTGAAACTGCATTAATACACTTGCCTTTTAGCTACTTTGCTTCCTATAATGCCTCACTTTCAAGAGGAAATTATGACCCATTGGCACAGAGATGAATAAATGCCGCTACAGAGTCATATCCACGTTCGGTTGTTGGAAGAAGGCAAAGACTGCAGGCCAGAACATAGAACATAGAATAACAGAGTTGAAAAGACCTTGGAGGTCATCTAGCCCAACTCCCTGCATGAACAGGAGACCCTACACCACTGTCCAGTCTCTTCTTGAAAGCCTCCAGTGATGGGCACCCACAACCTTTGAAGAAAAGCTGTTCCATTGGTTAATTGTTCTCACCGTCAGGAAGTTTCTCCTTAGTTCTAGGTTGCTTCTCTCCTGGATTAGTTCCCATCTGTTGCTTCTTGTCCTGCCTTCAGGTGCTTTGGAGAATAGCTTGACTCCCTTGCTCAGGTTGAGATGACCAGGGTTATAAGAAAAACAATAAAAGCTGAAGAGGAGCGAAATGGACATGATTGTGGTTCCTTTTGCCTCTTGTGTCTGTTTGATAAGATTGTGTTGGATTAAAGAAAGAAAAAGAAAAGTCAAAGCAGAGACAGACTAGAATCCATCTGCGCTGGCTGATTTTGAGCCTTGGAGTGAAAAGATACAGTCCTGGTTTTCAGCCATCAAGCATTCAATAGTATGAATCTTACCTGCAGAGCTGCAGCTGATCTCTATAAATGTTGCTGCTGTCATTCCAACGTGGAAGCATTCAAGCTGAACCTGCCTCTTCTGTTGTCTTCTGCTGCAGACAGATACTCCCTCCTTCTACATTAATTTTCAACAGCTCAAGAATTTCACGCTAGTAGATAAGCCAGCTGGTATTATTCAAGTCTGATTTTAGCTAGGAAGTCCTTCATCAGATGATCTGTAGGTCTACCCAAGCTTCACCCGCCTTCACAATCCCAGCCGGCTAGCTGTGCAATCCTCTATGGATGAGCTCACATACAATGTGGTGAGAGATAAACCATAGTTTGCAAACCATCCTGCCTGCCTTCGCAAAATATGCTGCGCCAAAGGCTTGACAAATCTTTGTGTACTTCCAGGCACCATCTTTCTTTTCAGTTGAATTTCTAGCTGCTTGCTTCAGGTCCTTTACACTTAGAGCTAAACAGCTGAATCTGGGACTTTCCGTTTGCAATGTACGTGCTGTTCCCTTGCACTGTGATTCCTCACCAGCGGTAGGGTTCATCTGAAAAAAACATACCGAATCATGCAAAAAACGAAAAAAAACCCCTCAACTTTTGTCTAGTCATTTATACATAATTTAAGTCAGTGGGCAATTGCCAGTGTAAACATCACTGAAATATGATTGTCGTGGATGCTGAGCACATACCTAACAAAGGAAAACATCTTTAGTCCATGTCTCAAAGGGGTCTTTTCAAGAGGCAACTAGACTTTCTTTGTTCTTCCTTAACAAAAAAAGTAAGGTTCTACATTTAGGCAAGAAAAACCAAATGTACAGGTATAGTATAGGGGGTACCTTGCTCAATAGTAGTAACTGTGAGAGGGACCTCGGAGTCCTAGTGGACAATCCCTTAAATATGAGCCAGCAAGTGTGCTGCAGCTGCCAAAAAAGTCAACACAGTGCTGGGCTGCATTAACAGAGGGATAGAATCAAGATCATGTGAAGTATTAATATCACTTTACAATGCCTTGGTAAGGCCACGCTTGGAATACTGCATGGTCACCATGATGTAAAAAAAATGTTGAGACTCTAGAAAGAGTACAGAGAAGAGCAATAAAGATAATTAAGGGACTGGAGGCTAAAACATATAAGAAACAGTTGCTGGAATTGGGTATGTCTAGTTTAACGAAGAGAAGGACGAGGGGGGACATGATAGCAGTATTCCAATATCTCAGGGGCTGCCACAAAGAAGAGGGAGTCAAGCTATTCTCCAAAGTGCCTTAAGGCAGGACAAGAGGCAAAGGATGGAAACTAATCAAGGAGAGAAGCAACCTAGAACTAAGGAGAAATTTCCTGACAGTTAGAACAATTAACCAATGGAACAACCTGCTTCCAGAAATTGTGAATGCTTCAACACTGGAGGAATATAAGAAGAGACTGACAGCCCTTTGTCTGGAATGGTATAGGGTTTCCTGCCTGAGCAGGGGGTTGGACTAGATGACCTCCAAGGTCCCTTCCAACTTTATTATTATTATTATTATTATTATTATTATTATTATTATTATTATCTTACTTTGGATAGTTAAAAGTAAAGTTAGCATTTTTGGGGGGAGTCATGTTGAATACATGGTGATTTCTTGAACAGTATGGAAATTATTTTAAACTTGTATCCCACTTCACAGTGCTTTACAGCCCTCGCTAAGCAGTTTACAGAATCAGCGAATTGCCCCCCCCCCCAACAATCTGGGTCCTCTTTTTATTGACCTCGGAAGGATGGAAGGCTGAGTCAACCTTGAGCCGGTGAGGATCGAACTGCTAGCAGTCGGCAGAATTAGCCTGCAATACTGCATTCTAACCACTGCACCACCATGGTTCATAATTAAGGAATAATTATTATTGCTTTCCTCCAGATTTTATTGTTCCAGCTTCCCAGTCTAACCTGCACTCAAATGTGTCCCATCCAAGTATTAACTAGACACAAACCTTGCTTAATTTCCAAGCTTGCCAAGGCTAGACAACATTAAAAGACAATTCTGTCTCCTACCAACATTGCTTATTTGCCCACATTTTTTGATCTGAGAAGGCCTCATGTGAGGAGTTATTTTATATTATCTTCCTTTGTGGATCAGAAAAGAAGAGGCCTCCAGAAGTTCTTGGACTTCAACTACCCACCTACCTCAATCATGGGAACTAAAGTACAATAATATCAAGAAAGCTATCTAGTGTTTATCTAAATCATAAATGTATAATGGATGGATAGTTGGTTGGACAGGTGGATGGATGGCTAGATGGCTGAACAGACCGTGTTGTCAAGTTGTGTTCTTTTTCTGCCATGAATTTGGGGTTCACTTGACACTTAAAAACATTTTAATTAAAACATATCATTAGACGGATGCTCTGAAAAGTCACACATGAATCTCTAAAGAGCCTTAAAAAATGATATGAACTATCAATCTTTCATAAATACGTTTGGGTAAGAAGTAAATTATTACTTGCTCAATTGGAACTTTAATGGGTTGTCTCCTACTCTCCTTTTTAAATGTAGCCTTTATTTGACCCCCTACATGCCCAAACTTAGCCTATCACTTGGCTTACATGACAAATTAATACTGACAGATAAACACATGTCAAACTTTGAAGGAACTCAACGGTATACTTATTAGTGATCTATACTCTAAACGGATTGTCTGTCACACATTTTTAAAAAACATATCCGCAAGCAGAGTTACATATTTTTCAGGCAGCTGCAACATGGTTCACTGTTATTTGAGTCAGGGATCTTCTCTGGACTAATTCTTGCTGGGGAATTCAGCCCCAGTACGTGTTCCAGACACGGTAGTGGAGAAAACTGGAGAACATTGCTCAGAGCTCAGGCATGGAAACGGTGCCCTGGACAAATTTCTGTGGAGATTCTCAGTTATCCAGGTCAAAATCACCCAGCCAGCATTTATGCCTAAGGCACGACTAGAACTCACCATCTCCTGATGATTGGGCCAAAATCACCCAGCCAGCTTTCCTGCCTAAGGCAGGACTAGAACTCACCATCTCCTGATGATTGGCCCAAAATCACCCAGCCAGCTTTCCTGCCTAAGGCAGGACTAGAACTCACCGTCTCCTGGTTTCTAGGCCAGCACCTTAACCACTACGCCAAACTAGCTTTCTTTCTCTTCATCTACCATATTTTCTTAAATAAGGGTCTTAAGAGATGGCTTATTCTATTCTACGGATAAAAATACCAAGGAGGATGGGTGCCAAAGAAACGAAATGGCAAAGGAAAAGTAGAGAACGTACCACTTATTTCTTCACTGATGTTACTTTAAAAGAAACCACCCCTCCTTTCATTGTTTTGTAGATTTTAGGAAGTGCGCTGATCCTCGATCCAGTCTAATGTGAGATGGTTGCAGAATCACCACATCCAACGCAAAACATCACTAATAATGTTATTTCCCTATCTTCCACTTCTCTCTCCTCCACTTCCTTGACTTTTTCACTCATTCTTTGCAAGTTGGTATCTTCCTCACCGAAGGGTTTTATCTCAGCACACCTCCAGCGAACGAAAGAGCTCAGGGTAACACATCCAAGGCTCAGCTCCATTTTCTCCCCCTGCAGGTTCTCATTTCCCCTCCGGCTCTTCTCCGAAGTTCATTGGTGAGTAACGATTTCCTCAGCTTTGCTCACATTTTCCTAGGTGATAAGATAAAAGGTTAGCAATATATAACTCCTGCAGTGCAGCCAAGAGGACTTGGAAGAATAATTAATAATCAGCTGGGCAGGTTCGTATAATTGCTATCGCTCTCCGGTTAGGTGTGGAAAGGATCCGTTTCCTTCTCTCCCCCCTTCCCCTCCCCCCCCACCGCTGGTAAGGGAAAGCTGCCATGCACTTTCATGGGTTAAAACCTATAAGAATGAAGAGATATAAAACTACATAGCACATTAAGGGTAGTCCTTGACTCACCGCCGCCACGGAGACCAGAATTTTCCTTGTGCATCATTGTGGTGGTAATTCGAATTGGATCTGATTTTACAATAATTTTTATGGCAGTTGTTAAAGGAATCATGAGGTCATTAAGCAAATCCAGGTTCTCTATGGGCTTCTTTTGCCATTATTTTTTGTTTCTCTCTAACTATCTATCTATCTATCTATCTATCTATCTATCTATCTATCTATCTATCTATCTATCTATCTATCTATCTATCTCTTCTATATCTACAGTATCTGTTATCTATCTCTTCTATATCTATCTCTATCGATTTCTCTATCTATCTATCTATCTATCTATCTATCTATCTATCTATCTCTTCTATCTCTATCTATCTATCTATCTATCTATCTCTTCTATCTCTATCTATCTATCTATCTATCTCTTCTATCTCTATCTATCTATCTATCTATCTATCTATCTCTTCTATCTCTATCTATCTATCTATCTCTTCTATCTCTATCTATCTATCTATCTATCTATCTATCTATCTATCTATCTATCTCTTCTATCTCTATCTATCTATCTATCTATCTATCTATCTATCTCTTCTATCTCTATCTATCTATCTATCTATCTATCTATCTATCTATCTATCTCTTCTATCTCTATCTATCTATCTATCTATTTATCTCTTCTATCTCTATCTATCTATCTATCTATCTCTTCTATCTCTATCTATCTATTATCTCTCTCTATCTCTGAATTACAGGAAAGATACTATGTATGTTGCTTTGAGTTGGAAGGAAGGAAGGAAGGAAGGAAGGAAGGAAGGAAGGAAGGAAGGAAGGAAGGAAGTAGAGTGAAAGAAGGGAGAGAGGGAGGAAGCAAGAAAGAAGAGAGAAGGAAGGGAGGAAGGAAGGAGAGTGAAGAAAGGGAGGGAGAGAGGAAGGAAGGAAAGAAGGAAGGAAAAAACATGGATTACAATAGGACAATCAAGTGGAAGCATGCACATTCATTACTGGCTACATTTCTACCCCATCTGAAACTTAGCATTAGTCAAATAAGGCTCCTTTTGTCTTGAAAAGCAGCAGAGGCAGGAAGACTTCAGGCAAGATAATCCCTTTTCTCTCTCTCTCTCTCTCTCTCTCTCTCTCCCTCTCTCTCTCTCTCTCTCTCTCTCTCTCTCTCTCTCTCTCTCTCTCTCTCTCTCTCTCTCTCTCTCCCCCTTTTAGTCTAAAAATGAACAAAGAAAGAAAATAACTATTTGAATTTACCCAAGGCAAGATGGAAGATGATAAGAACTGCAGAACGTTTGATGTATCTTTGTTATGAAAATAAAAAAAAGGAAGAAGAGGGATGACCTGCTCTACACAGATAAAACAACAGTTCTGCCATGTGATTAACTTGTGTTAAACACCATTCGCTTGGCCCAGCTCTTGAATGGATTTGCAGCAACCTATTCCCCCCCCCCCCGCCGTGCACCCCTTACCCCTCTTCGCCAAGCCTCAGCTTCGAAATAAAATGCTAAATTCTTCAGGACTTGCAATTACAGAAATCTCCCACTGCTTTTCTTCACCCAAGTGCTGCGTACACCATCAATAATGCTCCTCAAAGAAGACCTTTTGATGAGAGGCAGATGGGAACCAAAGGACTCCCTGACACAACCCCTCCCCAGCTCCTTTCAAACCCTTTTACCATCCACCCTTAACACCTGCATTTTGATACTTGTGTTATTGTAGCTCCTGAATGTTGGCCAGGCAGAGAAAGAGGAAGGGATGAGACCAATGGCAGAATGTTGGTCTGCTCCTATTTCGTTGTGTCCTTTAGAAATGGCAGTACCTTTGCAATGAAGGACGAGAGAGAGAGAGAGAGAGAGAGAGAGAGAGAGAGATTTTTATGCAGCTGATGGATGGCTTCAACAGTTGTCTTCCTCTCTGGCTGCAATCTGGATTATTAGCAAAACCGGACGAGTTGGAGAAGAACTTTATGGTGGAAAGTGAACGTCATCATCATCAGCTATTCAGTTGTGTTCCACCCTCAGTCACTCTATGGATCAGCACTCTCCATGCTCCTCTGCCTTGTACTTGAGAACTGCCATGGTGATCCTGGCATCATCCTTTATAGTGTCCAGCCAGCAGGTACTAGGGTGGCCTCTTCTCCTTTTCCCACTGATCACTCCCAGCAGGATTGACTTTTCAAGTGAGTCAGCTCACATGACATGACCAAAGTATGACTGCCTCTGTTTGGCAACCTTGGCTTCAGCTGATATTGCAGGATTCAGTGTTGTAGGATCCAATCTGGGTGGGTCACCGGGACAAGAGGTTTAGTCTTCTGAGCTTTCAGACTTGCGTTGGAGCCCATCCTGAAGGAACTTCTCTCTCTCAGAAATCAGAAATCTTCAACCTCACATCCTGGAGATTGAAAAGTTCCCTGAGGATGACCTCTAACACAAGTCCGAAAAAGCATGGAAGACTACATCTCTTGTCCCGGTGATTGACCCATATTCAATCCTACAACTTTATTCTGGGACATGTATATTTGCCTTCATTCGTCAAGTGATGTTTTTGGTGAGGTCCAGTCTAGGACTTCTTTGTTTGACATTTTTGTAGTCCATGGATGCATAATAGTTGCCTCCAGCATCACAGCTGCCTTTTTTCAAAATCCAGGTTTCAGAGTCCCAAGTAGCAACTGGAAAAGATGGAAAGTAGAGGGAGAAATCTGGATAAATCTGGATAAAATTGTTCTTTGGGGCAGCCTCGGGTCCTAAGATGCTTTCATCCTAGCTCTGCCTTCTCGACTGTGGAGAAACCTTGGCCCACTTGAGCTGGTGCAAAGGTGAGGTCGCCAAGAAAAATGCAAATAAATAAAGGCACAATTAAATTGCCAGTGCTTTCTCTAGCCAACTTTCAAAGGTTAATAACAGCACTTTGAATCGAGCGCAGAAATGCAATTCTTCCATCACGCCGAGGTGAATAATTCTTTGCGAGAGGTGCTAATGAACTCTGGGTCCGTGGAAGCAGTCCAACATCTTGTGGAGAACTGCTGATTATGGTTATTGCTCAACTAGAGAATAATTAAACATTCAGGTGGCTCCAGCAAGCCAGCCAAGTAAGACGCATTGCCAGTGGTGGCAGAAAAAGAGTTTTGACACATACATCATAAGCAAGGGGGGGGGCTGCTGTGCTCGTTCTGAACCCCCAAAGAGTCCACAAGATGATGTTTCAGACTCTTTCTCCCTGGTTATCCGCAAAATATGGGAAAATTCAGGCGGTAATTGAAACGATAAAACGACAAGGTACCGTTGGTGTCGAGGACTGTTCAGAAAATGGCACTTCAATTAGGCAGAGTGCTATTGATTGCTATCATCTTCGCATTATGCGTCTCATGTGGGCTGCGCCACTCCAAATATCGAATACGGCCACATTTCATTTTCCATAGAACACCCTGAGCTGCCCACTGTTTTTCGAATCAAATGAAATCAAAGCAACAAATAATTAAGGAATAAAAAAAAGAGATCAGTCTAATACCCCTTTAATTAAGCGGGGGCTCTTCCCCACAGACCATTTGAAATGATAATTAAGAGAGGCATTAAATCCACCACCTCCATCATTTCTACTAGTCTCTAACACCAGTTTTTTTTTTTTTTAATTTACAAAACTCTCTCTGGGCATTTCATGGGTTTTAGAGAGAGAGGCATGTCTAGAAGGCAATTGTCCTCCAGCACTACATTTAAAGGGGTCTGTTTGCCCAGAAAAGGAGCTTGTAGAAGGTTAGGGATGAGTAACCTCCTAGTTGCATTTTCCAATAAAACTAAAGTCTCCTGCAAACTGGGCTGTTCATAAATAGACATTGGTGATATCTTTTTATGCAACATACTGTAGTATTTTTATTAAATTGGACAGGTTACAATTATAGTATTGAACTGAGAACATTTTATGCTCCATTGATGTAGCATCCATCAGGATTCTTCGGTTTCATGGATCGTTTTGAAATACTGGACAGGGGAACTGGCCAGTGCAAGAAATCCCAACAAATCAATGCATTTACAATATGTATCTCAAGAGACTCCATTCAAAAACTGTAAATTGTCCAGTTCAACCTTTTTTAATTTTTTTTTTAAATTTTCCTTGTCTCTTGAGAAAACCACCTTCAAATGGTCGATTCATACATATCACACTCAATATGCAGATTGGGATCAGATCAAATGCCAGCGGAGCAGCGAAGTGCATGCCACTATAAAAATTATTTTGGAACAATAGTTTGCAATCTTTATGTAAATTCTCTCTCTACCTCGTCTCCTCTGTAGCGTGAAAACCACGCGGACGTCCTTCCTTCCTTCTCCTGCCACTCTCTCACTCTCTCACACTCATATACACTCACAAATGTATCTTTTCCACAGCAGTGTTAATAAAGATGACTGAGTAACAATCACAGTTTGGACTGGAAAGTACCAAAAAAAAAAAAAAAAAAAAAGATGATTTTGCTGGGTTGAAAGAATCCTCGAATAATATGGATCTAACGTTATCCTCCTGTCAAATGTCATAATTTGGGAGGAAGGGAGAGAGAATGTCATGTAACACCCATGAGATGAATGCTTTCAAGTAGATTGAATGAATTTCATTAATTTTAAATAGAGGCAGGGGAAAAAAAATAATAATTGCAAAACGCCTCGGGCATGCTTTTATTGCTTCTGCTTAAACTTTCGATTTTCTTTTTAGCCCAGCCTATTGGCCCTGAATCCTTCACAGCTTCATTAAGGAGTCACATTAGTGAGCTGACAGAAATGGCCACCTCTGTCACGGCAGCCACACACAAAAGGCCATTACAGCCCCGCACAAAACACACTGTGAAAAATAACAGGAACTGAAACGTGTTTTGAATGTGTGATGCAAAGGGCCTGGGTCCGGCTTCAAAGAGCAAAATGGCCTGGGCTGAAATTGGAGGGCCAACGAACACCAGGGATTCTATTTTCTTGTCTGAATGTGACGGAGACAGAATCCCCCCGTCCTTTTGGGGTCCTGTGTTGTGCACAAATGTTGACATTGCTTCTTGGAGACGCCAAGGATACATTGCAGTTCTGTCTTATGTGACTTTCTGATAGCTCAGTTGCCACCACCCAGATGAAAGAACATGTCTAGGTATAGTGCGAAGGTCATTTATAGATAGTGTGTTTGTGTTGACACTTGGGAATTGCCCAAATTGGTCCCTGCAGGGGGAGTTTTGGCAAGATTTTGGAAGTGTTTGACCCTGCCTCTTTCCTAGGACCAAGAGAGAAGGACTGGTCCAAGGTCACCTAGCTGGCTTTTTTGCCTAAGGCAGGACTACAATTTCCAGTCTCCTGCTGATTGGCCCAAAGTCACCCAGCTGGCTTTCTTGGCTAAGGTAGGACTGGAACTCATGGTCTCCTGCTTTCAAGCGTGGTGCCTTAACCAACAGACCAAACTGACTCTCACTGACATAATGTCAAGTGCTTATGTTGATGTTAAGAAAGAGCAAGCTGCTTTTTAAGCTTGCAATTATTACGCCCAAGGACAAGACTGAAACACCTCCAGCCCTTGTTCTTAAATTCTACTCCAATCTCCTTGCATTTCTTTCCTTTCCATGACCACCTCGCCTTTTCTTTTTCTCCGATTTGTAGTTGTCTTCTCTGTGATCTGCCAGGGAGGTGGGAGTGGGGAACTGAACAGCCACATCAAGAGCAACTGAGAAACAGAATCAGAGTCATCCTTTCAAGCTCTGAAACTCCTGCCTTGCTTTTCACTGGGTTGAAACTATCAGGGTTCCAAGATGCAGCTGGCCGAAGAACACAAACGCACACTTGTTCCGAAAGCTGGCAAGAAAACAAAATCCATCTAAAGTGGATTACATAAATGCTTCATTCGGCCCCCTCGGATGACAGCAGCCTTAGAAATGAACATTTATGCTACGAAAATCAAACTGCGGTATACTTTCCAGGCTAGAGAGAGCTCTGTCTTTTGTCTGTTCAGAATATACCAGTGGCTCATTTTTAATTCCAAGGGATCAATGAATTGTGTTATTAGCTATAATGGAGATGCACAATTCATGTTCAGTCCCTGAAACTCTTGGGACACGGTCTCTGGGGACCACAAGCGTGATATGATTAACCCAATAGAAAGGGGGCAATAATGAAAGACAGGATTGGAAAGCAATCATATTAACTGGGTTTAATGTGAATTCTAGGTCAGCGGCGAAGAAATGAAATTTGAGGCAGTGCTGGTGGTTTCCTTGACTATCTTGCCCGTTTGGCATATGAGAGCAACAAAGATGATTAGGGGACTGGAGGCTAAAACATATAAGGAACGGTTGCTAGAATTGGGTATGTCTAGTTTAACGAAGAGAAGGACGAGGGGGGACATGACAGCAGTATTCCAATATCTCAGGGGCTGCCATAAAGAAGAGGGAGTCAAGCTATTCTCCAAAGCACCTGAAGGCAGGACAAGAAGCAACGGGTGGAAACTAATCAAGGAGAAAAGCAACCTAGAACTAAGGAGAAACTTCCTGACAGTGAGAACAATTAATCAGTGGAACAAGCTGCCTCCAGAAGCAGTAAATGCTCCAACACTGGAAGTTTTTAAGAAGAGACTGGACAGCCTTTTGTCCGAAATGGTGTAGGGTTTCCTGCCTGACCAGGGGGTTGGACTAGATGACCTCCAAGATCCCTTCCAACTTTACTACTATTACTATTACCCTGGACAGGTTAATGGAAAGTCAAATGAAGTCCTTAATATGTTACATATTTGAATTATATGAAAATACAAAGGATAGGGAGGGTCAACATTTTTATATTCGTTATCAGGAATCATAGAGCTGGAAGAGACCTCATGGGTCTTCTAGTTCAACCCCCTGCTAAAGACAGGAGAGATTATATCATACTGGTCAAATCCAGTCCATTCTTGAAAACGCCCAGTGATGGAGCACCCACAACCCTAGAAGGCAACTTATTTCATTGATTAATTGTTATCACTGTCATAAAATTTCTTCTAACTTCTAGGTTGGATCTATCTTTGACAAACTTCCACCCATTACTTCTTGTCCTGCCCTCCCTATAGAATAAGTCAATCCCCATATCTTTGTTACTGATTTGCAAGTACTGGAAGACGTGTCCTCCCAATCCTTCTAGACATCCTAGACATAGACTAGACATACTTATTTCCTCAACCGTTCATCATGTGATTATGCCTCCAGAACCTTTATGATCTTTGTTGCTCTTCTCTGCACACTTTCTAGGGTCCCAGCAACTTTTGTGTATCATCATTTAATAATAATAATAATAAAGTTGGAAGGGACCTTCAATCTATCCCAAGTCACCTCTGTGAACTTTCAGAAAGTTGAATGGTGCATTAATAACTTCATAAGGATGTTAACAGTAGAGATGAGACTTCCAAATTATTCTGGTCGACTCTTTCATAACTTTGACACTTTCTATATGGGTGGACTTCAATTCCCAGAATTCCCCAACCAGCTTATCTACTGCTGAGAATTCTTGGAAATGAAATCCAGTCATAAAAAAAGATGCCAATGTTGATGACTATTAAAACAGTTTGCATTGCCAGGAAACTCTTCCTAACCTTAAGTATAAATTCTTACAGTTCAACCCCCTGGAACAACGGAAAATAAATGTGCTCCATCAGCGATGTGATAAGTGACACAACAGGACACAAGAAGGTCATGGACTGTGAACAGAAAACAAGTGAGGACAAGTCATAGAGTTATAGAAAGTTGATTCTAAAAGTGTTTAAGGTAAGAAAAGATAATGGTGGATTGTGCCTTAGACATTTAAAAATTGAACGAATTTACCGGATGCATTGAACTATTGGACAGCTCACCAGCCCATCCAAAAAGCTTCCATTTTGTCTCTAGTATATTTATGCAGGAAATTTTACATTCTGCCATGCTTCTCTGTATCCTCTTTCTCTATAACTTGTAATAAACCCTCCAAATGAAATTTATTGGGTCAAACGATATGAAATATCTTATTATGTTGCTAACAATATTTTGGGCTTTCATACAGAATTTTGAATAATATTATATCCCCAAATACTCAGATAGGAGCCACTTTGTTTCTGTATCCCCTCTAGCAATTTTCATTGATATTCCGATATAATTTATTAAACTTGACAGGCGTGAGATCCCATCCTGAAAAAAAGTAGGCTTCCTTTAATGGAGCTGAGCTGAGCTGAGAACATCACAGCTTGATTTTCTGTCCAAATAAGGTTCAAGAGTATTTGAAATATCTAAAGAGAAGAAGCATCAATATCCCCGTCAACTAATATATTTGCCTTGTTGTCCCCTAAATATTTCTACGTGAAAATGCTCTCTCTTTTCTGCTTTTTACTCAAGCTCTAGAGATAACCGTAATAGATGATAAAACGTCCCTTTAGGTAACAATTTCACATTATGAACAATGCATTTCAAATCTTATCAAATGATATGGTCTTACTGGACAACATAATAAGAGCAAACACAATACCTGATGTGTAAATTGAAGAGAGATTTGAAAAGAGAGAAAGAAAAACCGAAACGTAAACACATGAAAATTAATCATAATCAAAACAATTCCAGCAGTGTGACTGAATGGCTTGAAAAATCTTTCTCAGCCCTCAGTCAAGAGTCAATTGGATCAAATAGTGTCAAAAACAGCACACCAACTATCCATCCTTGTAGATTTGTCCTTCCAGTGTTGTGTACTGTAGTTAATCCCTTGGATACATCTTCAATTTTATGTCTGAGGCTCTTTATTTAGGAGCTGAGTTATTCTGAGGCTGCATTTTATTATTTTGTTCAGCAGCCAGTTATAGGCACCTGGAAAATAGGACTATTGCTATTACAACTACCAGATTTATAGTTTTCCTTCCAAGAGAGATATCGACATACACAACACTCCTTCCAATTTTTTTAACAACCCCTGGGTGTTAGGCTGGGATGAGAGAAACCTCCGATTAATTTCCATGGGTGGATTAATCCATCGTATTTAACCTTGTTATCTCAATGTCTTTTATAATTTTGCATTAGAAATGGGGAGGTGAACCTGCCCAAAGCAATTCTAGTTATTTCTCGAAGTCATGATGAGGGACCTGGGGCCTTCTGTGCGGTCAAGACAGGATAGGATAGGTGGAACTTGTGCTGGAGGATATTTCCAAAAAGGATGACCCCAGATAGAAGAAAACAGAAAGAGGAGAGTGGCGCAGTGGTTAGAATGCAGCATTGCAGGCTAACTCTGCCCAGTGCCTGGAGTTCGATCCTGAACGGCTCAAGGTTGACTCAGCCTTCCATCCTTCTGAGGTTGGTAAAATGAGGACCCAGATTGTTGGGGGCAATAGGCTGACTCTGTAAATTGCTTAGAGAGGGCTGGAAAGCACTGTGAAGCGGTATATAAGTCTAAGTGCTGTTGTTATTGCTACTGCTAAAATGTTTTCATTGCCCAAAACCTGCAGCAACACTATTCTTGATTCTAAACATTACTCTGAAATTGAAATCCTGCACGACTGGTACTATTTCTTCATTATAGGATTTCCACGGTGCTAATAATAAATGGCAACCGAAATGCAGGTGTTTATGCTCTTCCACTCACTCCAGATCTTTAGCAATCTAATTAGCAATCACCGTGGCATGAGAACTCAATTTTAGCTCACCTGAAAAGTCATCTTGGCTAGGAATGCATGAAGATGAAACGGCTTGACTAACTGTGGCACTCCAATCTAGTAATTGTTTTATTCGGGAGCACAACGGAGGTTAAGTTGTCTACCAAAGGAAGGGAAGATGGGGGCTAGGAACTGAGGCACCTTTGTTTGGTCCTGACTTGTAAATGGAAGAAAGTTGTTTATTTATTTCTTTTAGAGAAGGGCAAAAAGGAAACATAAAACCACTGTCGTCCTGTTTTCTGCATCATGCTCACTTTCTTAAATGTTCAGCTCACTCAAGTCCATCCATCACTTGTCCACTGACTCAGACCCCCAGGGTCCCTTCCAGCTCTATTCTATTCTATTCTATTCTATTCTATTCTATTCTATTCTATTCTATTCTATTCTATTCTATTCTATTCTATTCTATTCTATTCTATTCTATTCTATTCTACTCTATTCTAGTCTGCATTCTATTCTATTCTAGTCTGCATTCTATTCTATTCTATTCTAGTCTAGTTTGCATTCTATTCTATTCTACTCTAGTCTAGTCTAGTCTAGTCTATTCTAGTCTGCATTCTATTCTATTCTATTCTAGTCTAGTCTAGTCTGCATTCTATTCTATTCTATTCTATTCTATTCTATTCTATTCTATTCTATTCTATTCTATTCTATTCTATTCTATTCTATTCTATTCTATTCATCTAGTCTAGTCTGCATTCTGTTCTGTTCTACTCTATTCTACTCTATTCTTAATGCGCAGTTGGGTCCTGAGGATGTTTTAAGGGGTGATGCCCCCTTCTTTTTCCATGGCTTTTATGAAGTGGTGCTGCTATGTGTGGTCCAGCAATCAAGATTCACCTTACAGCAGATGTTCCCAAACTTTGGGGCACCAGAGACCGGTTACATGGAGAAAGGTTTTTCTGCGGATCGGAGGGTGTGTGGTTTTGTGTGCTGCCTGCATCCCGCGAATGGGGCTTTGCTTGTTTGTGCGGCCCAGTTGCTGGCATGTTGTGGCCCGGTACCGATCCACGGACCGGGAGGTTGGGGACCTCTGCCTTACAGTACTTATTTATTTATTTATTTAGAAAATGTATACAGCCGTCTATTCTCGCACAGCTTTTTCTAGGTGGCTTACATGGATCTTTCAGGAGTAGATTGACTGATTGATTGATCCCAGACAAAGGATAATTAAATGTGAATATGGCAATATTATTACATGAAAGAGGCATTATCAGAAGACCAATGTATCAATGTTAAAGAGAAAATAATTTTTAAACACAGTTGTGCACAACAACCTATGGTCGCTGCAGGTTCCTCAAGCGAAAAAAAAAATCCACATAATATTGTGTGCTGCAATACTTCACGTTCACATACCTCACACTCATGGCTCCCACTCCACCGAGAGTTGCCATCTCTGGTCTACCTGATTTCTTCCAACTCTGGGACTGCATGATTTTATCTTGAAGGCTGGAAGATGCTATTAGGCTTCAGAGTGGTGGGATCTGAAAGGTGGAAACCATAAAAACACAGTATAGAAAAAAAAAAAAGAATAACATTTAAAAAAACAGTGCATATAAAAAATAACCCCCCAAAAACCATCCCGCCCCCCCGATGACAAAACACGGTCAAATAAGCCATTGGATGGGCTCCCTCACACTCTGGGTTCCTCAGGCCCACTTGAAGATGCCCAACGTCCCTTCCAACTGTTATTCTTTTATTCTAGTACTTAAGATTCTGTTCTTATTATGCAACTTTTCTCATAACAGTGCAAAGAATTAAGCAACGTTCCGCTGTCACGAATCTGGCAGAATAATACAGTCACGAATGTCAAAGGCCATGATCAAGTCAACATCCCTTGTTCCCTCCAGCCATTTCTTTTCTAGAAAGCCAAAGTTCCACTCCTAAATGCTAGCAGCTCCGAAGCGGTTTTCACGTTTATGAAAAGGAACTTAGGAGGGGGAAAGAAAAAAAAAAAGGGCTCTTTTTACATTTTTAATCATGCCAGTTCCCAGGTTAGACTTTCAGCTGGAGCTTTTGGCCAAAGGCTTTAGCTCTGGCCCAGCTGCGAAATGCACTAGTTCATCACGTTGATGCTACGGAGAAAGTTAAAATGGTAATCCGTATCAAAGCATCCCTGACATCCCAACTTCTGCTTGAAGACATCCCGTGAAGGAAAGCATGTTGACCTCATGCATATTCATTCTGCAAGGCAATTTTAGCTAACCAAATATCAGGGAGTTTATTCACACCGCAATCTCACCATTCTGGGGCCGCATCTGCTTGATGAGACAGTTGTGAGAACGCCATGAATTGAAACGGTACAAAATTGGACTAACCTTGCCTGCGCCGTACCTCTGCGTAAGAAGATTTTCCGCCCGCCTTCAAAGCACGCTATTTGCATATTTATTGCCTTCTTTATTGGTGTTTCTCACCTTTATTTACCACTCTGCCTATTCTGTTCCTGCCTTATCATAATGTTCCTTAAGCACAGCTACTTTGTGCCCCGATGAAGGACACCGAACAAATTTCACACTGTTTTCCTTGTCAGCATTACAGAGTCAACCATGGAGGTTATCTACTTCTAAGGGTGTTGGCTGCCTGGATTCTCTCTGTTGCTTCCTCCCTCTTTCCCTTGGCTTTTGATTGTTTGGCTTTCTTGTTGACCTTCTACAGCTTTTGGCTTTCAAGGAGGAAAGAGGCCAACACTTGGAAGGGAACGGAGTTAAGAAAGGAATTCCAGGATCCCAAATTTTCTAATGATAAACCCTCCTCATATTCACTTCTCTTCTGGAGAAGAGCCAAAGAGCCTGAGCCAAAAAGAGAGCTGGAATTACTAGAAGACTTGGCATTTCATAAGGGCATAATGGCCAGAAACAGGTATTCAGAAATGTGCCAAACTGGGCTTTAAATATGGAGCCAACCACAACTTCCTTGTCTATTATCTCTCCTCTCCTCTCCTGCCCTTCCTCCTCTCCTCTCCTCTCCTGCCCTTCCTCCTCTCCTCTCCTCTCCTCTCCTCTCCTGCCCTTCCTCCTCTCCTCTCCTGCCCTTCCTTCTCTCCTCTCCTCTCCTCTCCTGCCCTTCCTCCTCTCCTCTCCTCTCCTCTCTTCCTCCTCTCCTCTCCTCTCTCCTTCTCTCCTCTCCTCTCCTCTCCTCTCCTCTCCTGCCCTTCCTCTCCCTCTCCTCTCTCTCTCTCCTCTCCCTCCTCTCCTCCTCCCTCTCCTCTCCTTCTCCTCTCCTGCCTTCCTCCCTCTCCTCTCCTCTCCTCTCCTGCCCTTCCTCTTCTCCTCTCCTCTCCTCTCCTCTCCTGCCCTTCCTCCTCTCCTCTCCTCTTCTCTCCTGCCCTTCCTCCTCTCCTCTCCTCTCCTCTCCTCTCCTGCCCTTCCTCCTCTCCTCTCCTCTCCTCTCCTCTCCTGCCATTTTTCCTGTCCTGTCCTCTCTTCTCCTGTCAGGGTGCTTGAATCGCTATATTAAATCATTTAAAAGCAAAACAAAGAGAATTTCCCAAATGAGCTCCTAAAATCTGGCCATGCCCATGGATCTTTCAGGAGTAGATTGATTGATTGATCCCAGACAAAGGATAATTAAATGTGAATATGGCAATATTATTACATGAAAGAGGCATTATCAGAAGACCAATTTATCAATGTTAAAGAGAAAATAATTTTTAAACACAGTTGTGCACAACAACCTATGGTCGCTGCAGGTTCCTCAAGGGAAAAAAAAATCCACATAATATTGTGTGCTGCAATACTTCACGTTCACATACCTCACACTCACGGCTCCCACTCCACCGAGAGTTGCCATCTCTGGTCTACCTGATTTCTTCCAACTCTGGGACTGCATGATTTTATCTTGAAGGCTGGAAGATGCTATTAGGCTTCAGAGTGGTGGGATCTGAAAGGTGGAAAATAAGATTGTCCTTATCAGCATGACAATCCTGATGATTCTCAGCTTTTAGAAGTTTATACATGTCCACCCTTGAGGCTGCTGAAATTTGCTCCCCAGCTTTGGATGCACATAAATCCCACGTCAGCAGACAATCCTTCTGCTTTTTAAAAACCTTCCCATTTCGTAATTACATTCCCCATTAGATAAGCTGAATGCCACCTGAGCTTAGAATTTGCTTAGCACAAACTCAAAGGATTTCCTTTCTTCCTTCAGAATGAATAAGCTGTTACAGAAATGATTTTTAAAAGAGCAATCTTCCAATAAGTTTTACTTTTGTGCTACAACCTTAGATGGGCTTATAAATAACTTTATAGTCGCTTCCTGAGACACGAAGATAAAAAAAAAATGACCCTGAATTTTACAATTCTTGTTAAGTAGAGCCATGCTGGAAAGGATGCAGCATTTCACAAAACGTAAAAGAAGAAGGTGTTTGTAAGAGTTTACGCTGAGCATCTCCATGTTGCCTACTTTGATGTGAGATGCTAAAGAGAAACGCTGAGCTATGTTTTTTTTTTTTTTCAAAAGTCTACCTTGGGTTGGGAAAACATTTGTAAAGTTGGAATGTGGGAGAAAAAGAACGGTTAAGATGGGCGGATATTTTGGTAAGCAGAACATCACTTGATTTGAGGAACATTTGAGGAACACCACTGTTGCAACTTCTGAAAGAAGCCAAAGTCATCTCTTGAATCAAGAATTGGATTCTACATTGTCCCAAAAGGCCACATTGTGAGACAAAAGAGAGGAATGTGTTCCAAGCAACTGTTTAAGGATGTTGTTAAAGGGTAGTTCTCTCTTGAGTTGCCAGCCATAGAATCTTAGGATCAGAAAAAGCCAATGAAGGTTTTCAAGTCCGACTCTGCTCTGTGGGTAACTCTAGCTTAAAACATGATGGGTCTTCAGCTGTGCCTGGAGACACCCCCAAAAGGGGAAATCAACAGCATTCTCATAACTGACTCCACTGACAAATTTCTCGTTCATGAAGGATCTTGGCTAGTCTTCTGCAAGAAGCTGGACCTCTACAAGAAAAGGAAGAATGGCAAAATTTCTAACCAGTAGAAAATCAGCTTGTGCATAAGTCCTGAAAAGGGGGGATGACTTCAAGTACTATTTGAGAGGCATCATAGCTAAGTCAGAATATGGAAACAGCCCCAAAATCTCAAGGGACAAGTGTCCTTTTCTCATTCCCATGGCCCTTCTAGACATCTGTTTTGGAATTCTTTTTTCTGCTGGGCAATTCAGGGATAGTTCTACTGACAACATCGTAAGCATTGGACAGTTGGACAAGCACATTTGATAATGGTTCCTTCTATGTCCCTTCACCATCCTGATCTGTGACACCATCCCTAATGACATCTCTCTCTCTCTCTCTCTCACAAACACACGAGAGAGAGAGAGAGAGAGAGAGAGAGAGAGAGAGAGAGAGAGAGAGAGAGAGAGAGAGAGAGAGAGAGAGAGATGATAGATAGATAAATAGATCATGTTAATTTTCAGAAGGAAAGGAAGACCCTCAGAAGCTTCCAGGAGCTTTCACCAAGCTGATGTCTTGTCTATATTTCAGCCATCTGTTACTGCACTGGATGAATTTAGATTGATTGCAAAACAGCATTTGCAGTTGATAAAAACATCACATGATAGACAGTTGATTATTTCATATGATGTATCACTTGCAGTTTACATGGGTATTTTTTAAGGGTAGACAAGCTAAATTAGATAGGTGTTTGACCTCAACCAATTTATATTCTGAGATGGTTAGTGGAAGGAGACAGGGAAGTAAATATAAGGGAGGGGAGAGAATGCTGGGAAATTTGTTTCCTTTTCTCGTCTTAACTGGACGCAATAAAGGGACAGGACAAATAAATGAATTTATATTTCCCACCCAGTCATTTCTTGAACAAAACGTCTTGTGCATCCTGGCTATGTTTAGTCCTTTAATTCATCCTTAGGGAAAACTTGCCTTGAATTCCTTCTTTCCCTTATTTTTTACTCCTTTAGAACAAGAAAAATCAATTACCGAGATAGTTTGGGAGGGATAACTGGGGAGGCTGTTATGCTGTTCCAAGTCTTTAAAATTGATTTACAAAAGAGCTTTTATAGCCCCACTAAAAAGCCTGCCATCGCAAATGGTTCACAAAACTTTAACTGTATCGGGAGGGTTTGACTTATTCTTTCAAGAAGACGGGTCGTCTGAATTTTACACAGAAATTCTCTACCGTGAATCTTGTCTGAGGGTGGCTTTGATAGTTTGCGCCTTTAAAGTGGAGAAGGGCTGGGTTGAAGAAGGTGGAAAGGATACGGGAACAGGAAACGTCGAATTATGTTCACCTAAAATTGGTATATAAAAAAAATCTTGTGCAGGAAATGTAATTAGAAAAACAAAAAGGAAGGAGAAGAAAAGAGGAGAGAGATTACTCAACATGATGATGGGAGAAAGTGAACAGGAAACTTTATGCCCCAGAAACAGGATGTAATATTATTATATGTGATCTGGAATCACCCACAATCGCAAGCTTTGGTAAAAGCTACACCCTTTCCTATAACACTTCCTTTCTGATACTACTCAGTTGAAGGGGATATATCCACTAGTGATTTGGTTAATTAGCCACAGGGCCTAAGGACCAAATGACTGCAAATTCCAGCTATTTGAGTGACACCACCATCCATTAGCAGTGTCCATGCAGCCTGGGGCTGTTGAGGGTTTGGCTACTACATCATTACATGCATTATAATCTCTAAATTCATACATATGATGTCACAGTCTTCCTCTGTTACTACTGCATTCATTTTCCCCTTCTCTGCCCAACTACTTTAGCAGAGTGGTCCTACTAGGAGCAAAAGGGAAAGAGTCACCAATGAAAGTAGATTCTGAAAAGTGACACTGTAGACCCCTATTTGCTTGACCTGCCTGGTTCCTCAACTGCCTCTCTATCTCCGTCAACTCTATCAGCACCACCACCACCACCACCATCATTATCCCAACGGTTAGCCTAAACCAACAATGGAGAAAGAGGACCATCGTGTTCTTCTGTTTGGCGCAAAGGGGTTCACAGCATTGAAAAGACAAAGACTTGAGCATTTTGTTCCAAAATGTATAAATGCTCACCTAACCTTGATATCAACAAACCTAGGACAGCACATGAGATTAGAAAGGCAAAGGCAAGGAGAAGGGAAGATCACAGATATTACACAATGTAGTGGTGCAAAAAGTGTACAGGAAACTTTCTGTCCCAGATAGAGACAATCAATAACTCTAAAGATGCTAGAGATGGATACTTTTCTACCGAGAAGTTTTCTTTCTCTCCCCAACTAAAGGTAAAGTCAACCCAGTAGGATTCTGTTCTGCCTCCTGAGATGACACAGTCAATTTGAACTCTGTTTCCTCGTGGTTTAGCTCACAGGGAAATAGCCTTTGCATCCTCTGATGCATCGTTCAATTAGCTTATTCCCACAGTACCTCCAGCTGTTGGAGAGTCAGATGTTTATGATTTTTTCAAGCATAGCTGCAGGCCCATTGCCATCTTACCCTGCTGTTGACTTTTTTTCCCCCCCATGACTGCTAAAGGCCAAATAATCACCCTCATTTCAGTCTGATGGTGTAGTGCTTTCCCCTGGAGAGTGCTATTCAAGCTCAAGCAGTCATACGAACAACTGTTTCATCATTACAAAATAGGAATGTACTACACCGGCTTGTTTTAAACACACATTCATGAATTGTGTGGGCTTGTTCTCCAATGGAGTTACTTAGAAACCAGCCATGCTGTCTGCCAAACGTCACTCAACGGAGCTTGCGTTAGATACAATCAAGGTTGGGCATGATCTGTGCTTGGTTGATTGCACCTATTGTGTCCTCGTTGTGAATGGCGTTCGTCTGGTGACTTGGAAATAATACAGTGATTAAATTCAACGTTCATTAAAAAGGCTGAGTGGGGTTGATGACAACTGAGGAAATTTGGTGAGAATCAGAGGAACTGAACTGGTTTTGGGAAAGTCAAATTTTCCTGCACGGCACGAGCCTTTCGCTATTTCCAAACAGTGTCTAAATAGAAAATACCATCATGTTGTTAGCTTATTTTGACTGGAATTTGGTCACATGGTACAGAATTTTTCAACATTCTGAATGAGGAAGATAGATGGATAGATTTAGGAAGAAATTTATTAATTAATTTAATAAAAATGAAATGTGTTAACACACATTCCTAAGTTTGGCTGATGGTCACTTACTCATAGACTTTTAGTCCTGGTGTCGATGGAGATTCTCAGTCATCCAGGTCATGGGGACTGGAGGCTAAAGCATATAAGGAACTGTTGCTGGAATTGGGTATGTCTAGTTTAACGAAGAGAAGGATGAGGGGGGACATGATAGCAGTGTTCCAATATCTCAGGGGCTGCCCCAAAGAAGAGGGAGTCAAGCTATTCTCCAAAGCACCAGAAGACAGGACAAGAAGCAACAGATGGAAACTGATCAAGGAGAGAAGCAACCTGGAACTAAGGAGAAACTTCCTGACAGTGAGAACAATTAACCAGTGGAACAACCTGCCTCCAGAAACGGTGAATGCTCCAACACTGGAAGTTTTAAAGAAGAGGCTGGACAGCCATTTGTCTGAAATGGTATAGGGTTTCCTGCCTGAGCAGGGGGGTGGACTAGATGACCTCCAAGGTTCCTTCCAGCTTTTTTTATTGTTATTATTATTTTTATTATTGTTGTTGTTGTCCCAAAGGTGCTTTTTCAAAAGGCACCGGACTTTGTTTTTCCTTGAAGATGTTTCGCTTCTCCATCAAGAAGCTTCTTCAGTTCTCAAGAAGCTTCAAGAGCTGAAGAAGTTTCTTGGATGAGAAGAGAAATGTTTTCAAACAAACAAAACAAAACAAGTCCAGTTGCCTTTCGAAAAAGCACCTTTGGTAAACAGCAACACTCAAACCACTTTCAGCTGAACACTGAGACACAACTGGTTCTCTGGATTGCAGGAAAGCACTGTGAACTTAAAACAACAGCAAAATATTACTAATTACAATATACATTTGCTCTTTCTCACACTCACACACATGCATACTCATTCACACTTACTTACCTCCTTCTCAACCAAGCTGCCTGGCACAAGCCAGAAGGATGGAAGCAGTGGTGGGATTCAAATCCCTGAACATCCGGTTCTCTGCATGGATGCAAGCCTGGGCCTAGAATGGACTTCCGGAAGTGACATCCATGCACTTCCTGTGGGCTGTTCTAGGCCTCCCAGTCCTAGAATGGACTTCCAGAAGCAGCATGGGTTCAGCCACTTCTCCAAACTCAACAAAATTGGATGGAAGCCACCAAGGCTGGATCCAGAGATGACTGCAAGACTAGATGGGCTTCAGGACCCCTTTTATCCCCCAAAGTCCTTGTTTTGTTGATTCTCAAGACTGAGAGCTATTCTTGCCTTGTTGATGTTCAAGGAGTTGTAGTTTTGATAGGATCTGGGGAGGAATTGCCCAGGTGCTCAGTTCCAAATCCCTTTGTCAGCTGATGTTTTCTTCCTCCACGAGAATTTTAATTTTTTTCTTTTTTCATTTGCAAAACTACAGCATCACATTCTTTTATCTCACCAACTCCCACTAGAAACTGTTTGCTCACTAAATTCTGGCTGATGGTAGCAGATAACTGGGTGCTTCATTTAACACTGCATGAACCCAAACAGAACCTTATTGGACTACTTTACAATTTTGTGGTTAATCCAAAATTGCATCTATAAGTATATATTTTTTGGGAAAGCACAAACACCATGAAAATAAGGGACAGAATAAAGTCACAATTGGGTTATTGTTATTGTTATTATTGTTGTTATTTATTAACAACAACAATAATAATATTGATCATCGCACAGTCAGCCAGATGTTCAGACTGGATTTGGTACTTTTGTCTATCGAGTCCTTACCAAGGACCTGGGATGATGATGATGATGATATTATTATTATTATTATTATTATTATTATTATTATTATTATTACTATGCAAAGTGTGAATATTAGGAATATCACCAGAATAAAAACATACCATGTGTGGGTAAAAAAACTGTAGCAAGGTGCCAGGCCTATCTTTTACTTTTTTAAGCAGCATTTCTGACAGTTGGCCAAACTGTTATCTGAAATACTTAACAGGAAACAGTTCTGCCTCGAATCAACATGCAAGGGACATGGCGATGTCTATTAAAAGTCAGTAATTAACTGTGACCAATGGTGCTTCCCCTTGAAATCTATAAATTCCGGAGGAATCTAGGCCAGTGATGGCAAACCCACAACATACATGCCAAAGGTGACAAACCATGATATTTTGGGCGACCCACCATGATTTACTGGCACCAATAATAAGTATTCTATTTGAGTTGCCAAAGAAAGATACTTATCAACTAGGGTTCAAAATACCTGTTATTTAATCCAGTGGTTCTCATTCTGTGGTCCACAGCCTGGGGCTGTGATGTCATCCCAGGGGTTCCACAAAGTCTTGAAGAAATGTCATGATTTAAATCTTGAGTTAAGTCTTGGGGGGGGGGAGGTCCGTGGCCACAAAAGTTATTTAGAGGGGGTCCATGGTGAAGAAAAGCTTGAGAACTACTGATCTAATCAATCCCAGAGACCTGCTGAGCAAAGCTTGATATTGACCCATTATTGGACCTAGTAAAAACTTGTCACAGGAAGGCAGACTGAACAGATGACTCTTCAGATTAAGTCAGATAATAAGCTAAGTGTTATATGTAAATAAAAAGACTAAATGTATCACCTGAAAAGCTAATTTCTGTTTTGGGCGCCTGAGGCAACTTCATCTGTTCATCCTTTTCTTGTTCATGTGATGCAACAAGATTAACTACCAGATCCAATCTCTCTTTTGAGTCTGATTCTACCATTGTTTTGTCGACAAGAAGACTTGGATGCACCCGTTGTAAAACAAACAAACAAAGGAACCAAAAAAAAAAAAAAACCTCCAAGGAATTTTGGTACAACCTAAAATCACCAGGAAGCACCACAGAATAGATGCTTTGTGTTTCTTAGTCACTTTTGGCTTTGCTAAGACATTACATTTTGCTCTTGCAAAGAGCTGTGTGTTATTTGTGAGAGAAAGTCATAGCAACCTGTATTGTGTCTGCTATCTCCGTGTCTGCTGAATAGAAATTAATTTATTTTGCCTTTTTTGTGTGTTCATTTAGAACAACGAGGGTGTTAGAAAAGAGTTGTCTAAGATAATGTCTAAAGGGGGCAGGGTTCAGAGAATCTCCTTGACCTTTGATTTTGAGGACATTTCAGCAATGAACCTCATCCATGCCGGTGTTTATTTAGCAGACAAATACACCCAAATTGTCCTCTTTGTAAACACTCCTGTGTACTTCAATAGGCTTCATAGAAACATTAGCCAGCTGAGTTCTCAAAATATTGGGTCACAACTAAATACAGTCATCTTGCAGAAGAAAAGGGATCTTGCTCACCAGCCATGGCAATACATGAATACTGTATATGTATGTGTCAATGACACACACACACACACACACACACACACACACACACACACACACACAGAGAGAGAGAGAGAGAGAGAGAGAGAGAGGTAGATAGGTAGGTAGGCAGGCAGGCAGGCAGGCAGAAGAGAATATTTGTAGCTCAAGTGACTACTAACAATGTTACCCAGTTGGGTAATGAAACATCTCCAAGAAAACAATCAAGTTCACAGACACTAAGGGCGACACAGAGAGAGAGAGAGAGAGAGAGAGAGAGAGAGAGAGAGAGAGAGAGGACACACACAGAGAGAAATAGATACGGAGACACAGAAAGAGAGAGAGAGATAATAGATAAATAGATAGTTTTGGTTTCTAACTTGCCAGAGTCTCATAGAGTTCAGGCAGCCTATATAACAAACAAACAAATAAACACATTCAAAGAGAAGATAATGCAATGAAAACACAGGTAACTTTTGTCCAATCCCACCCCACCCCTCATTGAATATCCCCCGGTGCTGTCTGGCAAAAATGTGCATACAACTTCATGGCATAAATGTCCATCATATAGCTGGATGTCCCTCTCCCCCAATTCCAAATTACAATAAGCATACTCGGAATCTGAACTCAGTAGTCAATCCAGGATATTTTGCTGCCTGAAAAAGAGCCTCAGCCCATACACAGATGACTACCCGTGTGGTGTGCACACCGAAACAAACTTTTGAGACGTCTTATTTCCCCATTCCGACACTCTTCGTTACCATCTTCTCCATTGCTTCGGTGGGGGACACAGCCTGTCCTGATGCCACCGTCTGTCTGGGCTTTGTTCATTTGGTGACTTTATCTTATTTGCTTTGAAAAGATTTCATTTCACCCTTTCCAGGCATTTGCATTGCCCAGGGCTGCTCGTGACAATTAAGGACAAAAATCAACCCCATAGGAGAGGTTATACAACAGCGTAAAAAACAAATGGAAACGGACCAAGCAGTAAAATAAAAATATATCACAGAAAAACCATCTGCCTGTGAAGGCACACGCTTTACAGAACAGTTGGATAAAAAAACAGAAAGAAGCAGAAAAGGGAGGCCGAATGAATCTCAAGGGGCAAAGTATTCTATTAGCTTCAGCATCTCCTTCATGCCTGTTTGGTGGACGAAGTTGACAGCTCTAGAATTTCCAATTTGGGGGTGGTTTAACTGCAAGAGGCAACAGGCTGGGATTTTAAGACCTTGCCCAAGGCAAGAGTCTTTATACCATCCCGGTCAAACCCAATCTTTTCTTGAAAACCTCCAACGATGGAGCACTCACAGCTCTGAGTGGCAAGCTGTTCCACTGCTTAATCGTTCTTACCATCAGGAAATTCCAGCCGATCCCTCTTTTAACTCCTCCGCAGGTACTTTTAACTTCACCCGCTATTCCTTCTCCAACTTCCTGCTTTGTCCATCCTTAAGATACAGTTTCCAACATTAAAATGTTTGCCTACTCCAGTTTAAATTCAGGGGCATCGATGCAGTGGTGGGATTCAAATATGTGAACAACCGGTTTTCTGTGTGGATGCCACTTCCGGAAGTCCATTCTGGGCCTAGGCAACAAATAATTAGCTACCGGTTCTGCCGAACTGGTACGAACTGGCTGAATCCCACTACTGCATAGATGTTCCTGGCCTCTTTCTGAGACCTACTTGGAGTTTATAGAATCCTCTGCCTAAAACATACCTGCTTGAACAAAATAACAGGATAACAGAATAACAACAGAGTTGGAAGGGACCTTGGAGGTCTTCTAGTCCAACCCCTTGCTCAGGCAGGAAGCCCTGTACCATTTCAGGCAAATGGTTGTCCAATCTCTTCTTAAAAACTTCCAGTGTTGGAGTGTTTAGCTTTCTCCTAAAAGGTACATAGGAGAAGCATGCCAGATGCTTTGGAATTACTGAGTGCTGGAAAAAAAAAAGAGAGAGAATCAAGTCTTGGGTTTCTACCGAAGTCATCACCCTATTAAGCCAATCCAAAGTTTGTAAAATAGTTACCAATGTTCAAATTTGCAAGAACTTTTCATTAGGCAAAAAGGATGAAACACCTAGAAGAATGCAGTAAACGGGACGGGAAGTAAACATGGGTCTATTGTCTAAGCCATATGTGTAGGAGGTTGTATTCTTAGAAAGAAGAAGAGGGAGAGTAATGTCAAAGCTGGGAGGTGGATCTTATGAGGTACAATCTTGCACGGTTGACTCCAGAGACTGTCTCAAAGCTCTCTGAAAAGAAGAAACAACCAAATATAGACTCCATCTGTTCAAGTGAAATCTCTTTCCATCCTTGACAAGATGCACAGATCCCTTGATAGGAAAAAAATGAGGAGAGAGATCAATTAGGCAGTCTTCGCATGAACCCAACTGGAGATACTTTATAATTTAAACTAGGTTTTTTAAAAAAACCAATAGGAGATGTTGCTAGAATATAATTACAGCACAGATGGTATCAAACTCCACCTTGAACGTTGTTTAGAATTCTGAAGATGGTTTTTAAAGCATTTGCCTTAAGGAAAAAAAAAACACACCGCAATGAAACTACTCATTCTGCTTTTTTCTTTTTCCTTCAAGGAAAATGGTTGTGACTCTCTATAAAACCCGTTTCCTTTTTTTTTTTTAATGTGTCTTGAGTATTAAGGCCCCATATAAGGAACATGGGAAAACACAGACAGTAAGACAAAGGAGCTTGTTGTGTAAATGATTGGTGAAGGGTCCATTATGAAAGTTATTGCTGATGTTGGCTTGATGTTCTGCTCCAGTTATTGGTACCCTGAGGCAAGCAGAGAGCTTCTATCACATCCAATTTGCTCACCCATTTGGTGACCTTCCTGTTCTCTCAGTGTGGGGAGAGCTATGCATAGGTGACTGAATGCAGCCCGACTCAAAGGGCAACACTCAGAAGGAGATTTTTCTTTTCGGAATCTCAAATGTCGAAAGACGTCTCCATCTCCGGGGAGTAAATTAAATATTGGGAAGGCAACTGACTGCAACAGCTTGACTGAAATTAATGTGTCTTGCTTTGCTGGACATGGCGAGAAGGAACGTGAACCCCGCTCTATTGTAGCCTTCAGATTTTAACACTGCTGCTGTCGGTTTAAAAAAAAAAAAAGAAGCAACATTCCAACTTAATGAAAAGGAAAACATACTTCTGGTAAGTATATCTAGCTCAGAGGTCCCCAACCTTTTGGGCACCAGGGACTGGTTCCGCGGAGAAAGGTTTTTCTGCGGACCGGAGGGTGCGTGATTTTGTGTGCTGCCTGCATCCTGTGGATGGGGCTTTCCTTGTTTGTGTGGACCGGTTGCTGCCATGCTGCGGCCCGGTACTGGTTCATTGACCGGGGGTTGAGGATCCCTGATCTACCTGTTTTTTTGGTCTCTGTGAATAGTTCTGACTTCCAGAAAAAATGTAGGGGGTCTTCTAAAATAGGTAGGGTAGGGTATCTTCCCAAAGAAAGTCAAATGTTCAACTCAGCTATGGAGATTCTCAATCATTCAGATCATGGTTGTCTCAAAGATGCTTTTTTTTCCCAAATGGCAACTGGACTTTCCTGGGTTTTTTCTTTGAAAATGTTTAGCTTCTCATCCAAAAGCTTCTTCAGTTCCTTAGAAGGTCTTCGGGCTGTTCAGCTCAGTTGTCTCTTTGTCTTCTGGAAAGAAGATCCTGACATTCCAGGTGAGATTCCTCCATGTTGTCCTATCTCTGAAGCCTTAAAGCTACCCCAGTAGTTGTTGATTCTTGTTGGGTGTTGAGAAATACAAGACATAAAGGAAGAGACATATGAAATAAATAATAAAGGAATAAAGGAATGGTTTTTGCCTTAAAATGACCCTCCCATTCTCCAAAAAGTCCTCCATGAACACCAAGTGTTTTTCTCTCTGCTTCTACCAAGGATGTGTCAACTTATTAACTCTCATGGAGCTTGGAAGTGTACAATGTGTGAATAAATATTGGTGACCTCTTTCCATGCTGTGGCATTGGGGAAAATCCCCCCACATCACCTTGGAATGATTTTGCTCTTTTCAAGCTAGCCCTCGACTTACATCAGTTCATTTAGTGACCATTCAAAGTTACAACCGTTGCAGCATCCTCGTGGTCACATGATCAAAATTCAGACGCTTGGCAACTGGTTCACATTTATGATGTCTGCAGTGTCCCAGCATCATGTGATCCCCTTTTTTTGTGACCTTTGGACAAGCAAAGTCAATGGTGAAGCCAGATTCACTTAACAACCAGGTCACTAACTTATCAACCGCAGCGTTTCCCTTAGCAACGAGGGAAAGGAAAAGTCATAAAATGGAGCAAAACTCCCTTCGCCAGTGTCTCGTTTAGTAACAGAAATTTTGTGGTCCTAAGTAAAACACCTGTGCTTGGAAGGACCCGCTCTTGCTTTCTTGTCAAACAGAGCCACTGAGGAACAAATTTGGTTTTCCGATTTATCAACAGGCTAAGTTGGGAAGACACATTTTATCTGCTTCAACCTGACATGGAGACAGAAGTAGATGTGCGATTGGTTTGAAAACTAAGTTATGTGAATAACATTTTTTTTAAAAAAAAATCATCGTTCACCTTGACGCATGAGATTTTATACCCATCGCGACTTTTGATCTCAGAAGTAGCATACTGTAGTGCTGGCTTACTTCTAAAGACTCCTTCTGTTTATCCTAAAATCAATGTTTCTTTGATTAAATGGAGCTTCTTGCCCACTCATCTCTGTACCTCTTTGATTAAAGAGAGTGATAAAACAAACTGGAGTCAACTACCGGTCAAATAATTGAACAATCACAGGGAGAAACAAAAGCCATCGTATAATCTCGAGCCATTTGCTGCATTAATTCTCCATGATCCTCTGCCCTGCCTTAAGAAAAATCAAATGATGTTGGACAGGAAATTGGTTTGTATAAAGTGCCATCACTGCTTCGTCAACAAAGCAAAACATCCCTCATTTAGAAGACTACAAACAGGCTTACTGCAGATGCTTCACTTCCTTTAGTATTATAATACGAATCGTCCAGCTTTTGTTCCTTGACACGTCAATTTCCATAGCGGGAACTTTTTCATTGCAAATCCACCCATATTTAAGTAGAATTGTCACTGTTTGTATGCAACCTCCAATGGCATGTTTAAAACAAAAACAAAAAACTGGGAGACAGATTTTGACCCTTTGCAAACTCCTTTTGACAGTGGAATGACCAAATTTTCTTTGTCTACAACTATTTCTATACTTGATGATGTTATCCATTCAGTTGTGTCCGACCAAATGCACAGGTATAGTATAGGTGGTACCTTGCTCAATAGTAGTAACTGTGAGGGATCTCGGAGTCCTAGTGAACAATTACTTAATGATAATAATCAAACATCCACATCTGCCGATCCCAGGTCCCGGGTAAGGACTCGATAGATAGACAAGATGCCAAATGCAGTCTGAACATCTGGCTGACCGTGCGATGATCCATAATAATAATAATAATAATAATAATAATAATAATAATAATAATAATAATAATAATAATAGTAATAGTAATAATAATAATAATAATAATAATAATAATAATAATAATAATAATAATAATAATAATGAAGTTGGAAGGGACCTTGGAGGTCATCAAGTCCAAACCCCTGTTCAGGCAGGTAACCCTATATCATTTCGGACAAACGGCTGTCCAGTTTCTTCTTAAAAGCTTCCAATGTTGGAGCATTCACTGCTTCTGGAGGAAGGTTGTTCCACTGGTTAATTGTCCTCACTGTCAGGAAATTCCTCCTTAGTTCTAGGTTGCTTCTCTCCTTGATTAGTTTCCATCCGTTGCTTCTTCTCCTGCCTTCAGGGGCTTTGGAAAATAGCTTGACTCCCTCTTCTTTGTGGCAGCCCCTGAGATATTGGAACACTGTTATCATGTCCCCCCATGGGGCGACTGAATGGAGCTGAGCATTTACTGGCTGGATGCCCTTCCTGTTACCTGTGCGGAGGTTGCAGCATACAATATATTTTCTCTTTGTGCCCTGGCAGAGAAACATCTGTTGCTGCCTAGGATTGAACTCTCAACCTTCCAAGTGGGAGGCGAGCATCTTCATTTCTAGGTCACCGGTCCGCTCACTTCTTTCCATACCTATACCTGAATAAAAATCATTCTGACTGCTCCTTACCAGAAGCTTTAGATCAAAAATACTTGCAACTGGGAAACAAAATGTAGAGATTTTATCTAGATTTCATCTAGTAGCAAGGTTTCACGCAGCATTCAATTGGTAGCAGACGATTATTTTTTACAGTGTTCAAAATCTCCCGTGTTGGCAAGCCCTTTTGGATAAACAGGACTAAAACTGCAAATTTGTTCACATCAATTAAACTCATTACCTAATGAATCCTTGTCTTCTGTGCTTTTTAATTTCCTGGCTGTTAAAGGAATGACTGGAGACTGGCATGAAAGAGAAACAAATGCAGAGGGAAAATACATTGAAAGGTTTAAATGAAGCATTCTTATCTTTTATTTATTTATTTTTTGGGAAGCTTAATGGTAGGATTAAGACATAAATTCCAAAGAAAGAGACCGCCAGGCCGAAAGCAAAGGATTCATTTTTATTTTTTTTGCGTAAAGCTTTTCATAAATGATAAACAGACAGGTTAATCAATTCATTATTTCAATGCACTTGTTTAAATGTCACCATACTGTAATTAATTTTGAACATCATGGAAAGAGCACGCCAAATATCGTTGCATGTGGGGAAAGCTTGTGTTTGTGGGTGCTTGTGTCTAATGCAGCAATTAGTTCTTTGAATAAGCAATTGTATTAGACAAAAGGGGAAACGTTTTAAAAATGTGGCATCTGAATGGTCTCACCTATCAATTCCCCTATAAACTGCGAAAATATCTTTTGATAGGTTTCTCTCTCTCTCTCTCTCTCTCTCTCTCTCTCTCTCTCTCTCTCTCTCTCTCTCTCTCTCTGTGTGTGTGTGTGTGTGTTCCTCCCTTCGTCTCCCCCCTCTCCTCCAGAGAATAGGGAAAAACAAAGGCCTGGAGACTTGAAGAGGGTGGACACATTTTGAAGGAGTGAGAGATGAATTTAGTCCTGTTTTCAATCGGAAAAACAGAACTATTTATCTACTATCTCAAAAAGCAGCGGTGCGTAGTTTTAAATTATCTAAACCACTGGGCAAGGATAGTGTTGCCTCATACGACTTTCTTCAGCAGAAATATGCCATGCTTATGCGTGAAATATTGAATGAACCCAGAAAGTGGGCTTTGTAAATTAGGCTTGCGGTTTGGTCCATAACATGAATGCAGCTCCTTCTGATTTATGTGGTCAGCTGTGGTTAGCCCTTGAATTAAGATGTTCTGCAAATTCCATCCATCCTCCCTCCCTCCTCCCCCCTCTCACATTTGAGTTAGTTTTGACTCTTGGCAACTACATGGATGTGCAGTTTTCTTAGCAATCCTTTTCAGAAGTGTTTTTCCAATGCCTCCTTCCTAAGACTGAGAAGGAGACAGCAAGTCACCTAGCTGGCTTTGTGCCTAAGGCAGGACTATAATTCACGGTCCCCTGGTTTCCAGTCCTCTGCCTTTGAGCACTACACCAGGGGTGTCAAACTGCTGGCCCGCAGGCTCGATGCGTCATGCCAAAACCGCGCCTATTCGAGCTCTGGCGATGGGAAAAAAGTCATGATACGTCACGACACGTCACTTGACCTGCCGAGTTTGACACCCCTGCACTACACCAAAGTGTCCCTCCCACCATCTTCTGCTGAACCACAATTACTGAGAATGCTGGCTGGGGAATTCTGGGAATTGAAGTCCACCCATCCTAAACTGGCCAAGGTTGAGAAACACTGGTTTAGCCTCACGACTACTAGGTGGGAAAACCGGATATAAAATCCCAGTCTGAGGCCCAAAGCTCTGAGTCCGCTTTCTTTAGTGATATTTTTCCTTCAGCTCACCAATTTTGATGTTTAACACAGTAAATAATTTGAGGAAGGGGGAACAGCTTCCCCCTGTAACCCGATGCAATTCACACGTGACTTCCAGCGGCCCTGTTTATCTGACATTTCATCTGTTGTTGTTGGAACAGACCTCAGATGCAGTAAAGACGACTCTTTGAGTCTTCAACAGTAAAGGATTGACAATCCTGCTATTATTATGACAACCTAATTAGATTTGGTGTTAGACTGAAAAAAACTCAATTTGCAGTGAGCTGGCTCGACTGACTGAGGGCCAAATTCTACGTTACAATTAATCTCTTAGTCTAAATTGAACTGATTTCATTGTCCAGCTTAAAAGCCTTCTCGAATACGCTACGATCCCCATGATGTACAGTTCTCGATTTACAACACTTCATTCAGTGACCGTTCAAAGCTACAACAGCACTGAAAAAAGTAACTTGCAACTGTTTTTCACAGTGATGACTGTTGCAGCCTCCCCGTGGTCACATGATCAAAATTCAGATGCTTGACGGTTGCAGTCTCCGGGGGGGAGGATGGGTCATGTGATTGTCTCTTGCAACCTTCCAGTAAGCAAAGTCAATGGGGAAGCTAGATTCATTTAACGGCCGTTTTGCTAACTGAACAATGGCAGTTATTCACTTAAGAACAGTGGCAAGAAAGGTCGTAAAATGGGGCAAAATTCACTTAAGAACTGTCTCGCTTAGCAACACAAATTTTGGGCTCAATTGTGTTCGTAAGTTGAGAACTACCTGCATTTCTTTCTCCTTACTGCAGATTCCTTTTAGAAAGAATGAGGAACATAGCGGAAATGTTTCTGTGCTGGTTTTTATTTTTTTTTATTTTGGCCTTATGCTAACCTTGCTGTTTTGGGAATGTGTGAATTAATGAAACTGACCTTGGCGTAGATGAGAGAGAATTTCCACGCTTTCCAGAGGCAACAGCAATTAAAGTGACCTCTATTGTCTTCAATCTCGTGTTTTTTTTTTCCTCAGGGAACTTGTTATTCAAGGTGTTGTAAGCAACTGTTCAGATCTCCATGAAAGGCAGAGCAACACAATCACATGTGAACTATCCTGACAGTTCTCCCATTAGTGGCTGACATAACAGAACGTAACAGAACCCCACCATGGAGAAATGGTTGGTGAAGTTGACAGATTTCACTGAAACGGACTTCTTTGATTAGGAAAAACAGGACATTATCCACATTTATTGAGGACTGGAAGCCTCTTAAGGGGAGCTTTCCATAAAAATGGAAAAAGAATGAATTTGTGATTTGCGGTTTTGATGATTAGATGGAGTAGATTATAGAAAGAGGAGCGATACAATATAATTTTAGAGAGAGGGGCTAAATATATTTGCACTTATAATTTTTGTGAAGAACATTGGAAGTCACTTCGTTATATTGTTGTCCTCTCTTTTCTATTTTGTCTTCAACTTTTCCCTCTTTTCTTGAACTTTTGGCTTTCTCTTTGCCTTCTTTCCTCTTTGTCCCCGTCACTTTATATGAGTTTGTGTTCATTTTTCTTTGCCTAAAAGTTTCAATTAAAAAAAAACGTAAAGAAAGCGATCTTTTAAGTGATACACTGATGTGGCAAATGTTCCTGGGAAAGGCCGGTCCCAAAGGTGTTTTTTCAAAAGGCAACTGGACATTCTTTTTTTTTTTACCTGAAGATATTTCGCTTCTCATCCAAGAGCTTCTTCAGTTCTGACTAAATGGTAGAGAATGGAAGGATTTATATTCCTTGCGGTCATCTGGTCATTAGCACTCTCTCTGAGAGTCCTCGAGCCCACTTGGAGGTTTATCTGTGCCCTCGGGGTCTTAGCCTTAGTAAATATTTCTTTCTTTGTGAGCTCATGTAGAAAAGACACTGAACTGCAAAAGCAGTCTTAAGATATGTCCCACTTCCAAGAAAGTTGAAGCCTGAGAATGTCTATGTCAAGCACAGGAAATTGGGAGTCCAGGCAGTTCAGGTGAATGTATATAGAGGTTCCTTCTCTACAAAAATCTGAACTACTAACAGTCCAAGCAAATTGGCGGTAGATAAGAGCCAATAGAATTCAAGGTGGGCTGGACTTAGATCTCTTATGGCATGAAGGGACTCGAAACTGATGATGCGTTTGACCCTTCCCTCCTTTGGGCTGAGCCTGGTCATTTCCTACAGTATGATCTGGTTCTTCTTCACAATGGTATCACTCTGGTTTGCATGAGGGGTGTTGCTGGCATGAGAAGGCACCCCGACTTTCCTTGGCAGGAGGCCAAATCAGCTGCTCTTCCTTGTGGCTCATTACACTTCGAGCCAACTTTAAGAACCACAAGTTTTAATTCAGCTGAAAACTCTAACAAGCTCTGCTCCATTTTTCCACTATGGCCCCGTGTATTAAAAATGGTGATTCTTTAATGGAGGCCAAAGCAATTTATAATGAACTCAGGAAGTTGCATCTTTCTCTGTCAGCAATTCTTCAATTTTCAAGCCTCTTCGAGCATCGTTTAGATGGTTTCTTCTTGTGTCTAAGAAGTATCAAAGGCCTGTGGAAGTGGCAACAGATAGAAAGGTTCTTTAGTTGACTGATAGAGCAATTTATTCCAAAAAGCGGGCGTCGTGCTTCTGATGCTCTTCACAAAGCCCATCATACACAAAAGTGAGGTGAAGAATGGGCCGGAGCACATAATTCTTTCTTTGCAATTCTCTTCCAGCATTCTGTCATTTCTTGCCAGGCAGTCTACCCTTATAGATCAAGCACAGAAAAGTCGATTTATGCCCTGTCTAAAGATTTTACACTGAGCAGTCCTGGTATGGGTGGTCTATAGATAAAAAAGCTATTGACAGAAAGTTATTGATCTGTGAAAAATCTGGATTAGCCTTGTAATTGAAGTGGCTGAATGAAAGCATGTGAAGGATGAGGGCAAACCCATTTATAGAAAGCTTCTGAGGACATTAAAAGAGGAAGGAACAAACCAGCCTTCTGGCGTGCACACACACACACACACACACAAACACACAGAGAGACACACACAAACACAACCACACACACCTTTCTCAGTTGTGGATGTTTGCTTCTTGTGTTGCTCTGACCATTATCCCTGATTTGCCCGTCCCAAAGAATAGACAGCTCCTTTTGGAAAAGCTGGCCAACCTTTCCTCTTTCCCAGCCATTTCCAACAGGGAAACTTTCTCACAGCGTAACAGTTCTGCTTTCATCTTCTTTAGCCTGGGATGGTGGCATTAAAAACTCTGAGCTCACAGTTGTCGGCTTCACACTTTCCAAGACCTATACTAAAATTCCAGGCAAGCTGAGCGCGCTTCCTCCAGCCAAGCTAAATAATGTATTAATGCATTGATTAATAATTGATCTGATGTCTTGATCCATATCTCAGCCTTCCTTCTTTGATCCCATTGTGAGTTTTTAAACAAGCAGCTCCAGTCAGGATGTGAACCCGCCATGACATGGATGCTTTTATGCAAAGGCGCTCTCTTCTTCTGGGTAGAATATATATATATGTCTTAAGTGGTTTTTTTTTTTTTAATGAGGCGCCCGGTCGGCCCAGATATGGGAAGAAGAATCTCAGAAGGGTGTGGCTGGCTGATGAGAGCTAAGGAGCTTGAAATAGCTATACCAGCTTCCCTTTAACTCTTTGCTAGCAATCCAAATTTAACATATATATATATATTGTTCCTGAATGGCTGTATTTTATCTACCTGGGCTTCTCAGTATTTGCTGTTCACTACAGATCTCGGTGCACCCACCCTATCAAAAACAGAAAATGCTAGAACTGGTGTTGCCATGACAATGTGGTAAGTTTGTCAGATGAAGTTGTGACATTTATACACAGGGAGGTATGTTGGCAGTGTAGTTGTCAGCCCTTCCCTTTTGCCATATCTAGCAAATATGCAAGGTTTGTTTCCCACATCTACCCATTCCCCCCCCCAAAAAAAAAAATCAAGGGAAGCATTCTGTCCAGCTTCAATGAGCCAAGAAAGGGTGAGCAAATTTGGATGAGGAATTTGGCACGTGGGGAGGTGTTAATCCTGGGATCTTAAACAGCAATCATTAATTAGTTCATCTTTAAGTACAGTGGAATTTTTCCCAGAAGGAAGAATGATACAAACTCTCATGAGACTTTGTAGTCCAAAGCTTGGTGGCCCAACAGAAAGGCCTAATCCAGAGAAAAATCCATGGTTTTCTGACATGCAGTTCCTTCTCTATGTAGGGTTCTTCTTTATGAACAATGGTTGCAGAAATTGGGTGTGTCTAGTTTAGTAAGCAGAAGGACCAGGGGTGACATGATGGTAGAGATAGCTGTGTTCCAATATATGCCACAAGGAAGAGGAGTGGTGGTGCTCCCCTTATTCTCCAAAGCACCTGAAGGCAGGACAAGAAGCAACAGATGGAAACTAATCAAAGAGAGAAGCAACCTAGAACTAAGGAGAAATTTCCTGACAGTGAGAACAATTAACCAGTGGAATGGCTTGCCTTCAAAAGTTGTGAGGGCTCCATCCCTGGAAGTTTATAAGAAGAGATTGGACAGCCATTTGTCTGAAATGGTTTGGGTTTCCTTCCTGAGCAGGGGGTTGGACTACATGACCTCCAAGGATCCGTCCAATTCTGGTATTCTGTTACTCTGTTCTGAATTCCATATCAGATTAATAACTGGACTTTCTATGCTTGAGCAACTTTCTGAAGCTAAATTCCCTAAGTGTTCCTCCAAATTATCATATTTTTTTCCCCTTTCGCCTCTTGCGAAAAGGAGTGGCCACTGAATTGTTTACTAGCGCAACAGATGCTAAACAACTCAGGTATTTCGATGTGGCACCTGAGCACACAGGCATGCAAATTGTGTTTCAACCGACTGCAAGTTTTGAGAGCTAATGAGCCTTGGTGAGCTTAATTTAAATCAATAGTGAGTTTAGGAACAAGTAAACAAATTAGCAGAGTAAATAAAAATAACAGCAGAAAAGCAGAAAAGTGACTGAGGTTGTTGAAAGACAATTCAACACTTCCAAAATTGTGGGAAACCGGCCAAAAAAAAAAAAAAAAAGCATGCAAGCTGCTCTTGATAAGATTCCAAGGTCGTTCAAGGGCTTGGTTTTCAAAGCTTGTTTAAATTCAACCCAGTTCAATTCAGTGTCTTCTTTATTTTCTGCTTTCAGCTCAGCATCTAACAGATAAATAAGTACCCAGTGAATTTTAATGCTTATGGAAATAATTGGAGGGAACGTAGATGTTATATACGTGCTGATCCCAGCTAGTAATTAAATACTGTAGGTATAATCATCATAACCCCCTGGGCTTATACATTCTGCTAATTCTCAATGCGGTTTTGGTTTCTCATACAGTATTGTGTGAAGCGTGTATAATGTAAGATATATAACAAAAATAGATTTGGGCTTAGTGTAATGTGGGAATCCAACTATGGCTTATTTATTAAACCGAAGTTAAGCAGAGCTTGCTCGTTAGCAGTATGTAGCGAGCCATTCTCTTTCGTTAGATACATAGACTGATGTGTATGGATACATACATGTGTAGTTATGTTTGTATGTTATAAATTATGATTATAAGCATGCCTAGGCAAGCACAACCACACCTACACAGAAAGCTCTTCTTGCTTCTTAGTGAAAACTCACAGGATTAGAGAGTCTCTGTAGAACACCAGTAGTTGCTTGTCATTGTAGCATTAGCTGAATTTTGGAGTATAGCTGAATTTAAGAAGTGTCAACGCTGCTAACTTCGGATGTTTTTGCATTGACAATAGATGGAAATGTAGCCATCTTTTCCCTTTCACTTTTAGAGTTAGATGTTGCTCGGGGGGGGGGGGAGATGTGAATGAGAGTCCAGCTAGACATAACAACACTAAACTTAGTGTGAGAATCAAGGTTATTGAGCCCAGAGCTGATAAAGAATTGGGCTGGAGAACTGGAGAGGAGGCCTGCGCTTCAAGCTAATTGGGGAATGTGATTTATGACTGTTAATTGGAGGAAGGAATTGTGCTTTGATACTATGGGCCATAGGGAGGGGAATTCAGTTTTTGGCTTCGATTATGCAGTGCCGATATTATGCTATTCAATTAAAAGATCTTTTAAGGTAAACAAAGCCTCAAAGTTTTTTTGAAGAGTTTCATCTGTCGGAACCATGACACGAAGCTCACCATGTCTAGATTCGTGTAATCCAAATCTGTCAATTTAAGATTAATACATCTTCTACCCAATCCATTCTAGTAGTTCTCAACAGGACTTCTGGCAACTGCCCAGACTAATTTCTTTCCTTTTTTTCAGAGGTGGTTTGCCATTGTCTTCTTCCTAGAGCTAAGAGTGACTGACTGGCTCAAGGTCACCCAGCTGGCTTTGTTTTCCTTAAGACAGGACTAGAATTCACAGTCTTCTGGTTTCTAAGCTGGGTATCTTAACCACTACAAAAAGCTGGCTCTCAACTCAGGGATAGGAATAATTTTAAATTCTTTGTGTTGCTTTGTGTTGCTAAAAGTTAAGTGAAAATTTCCCCAGGACAGCTTAACCGTGATAGCTGAGAAACAGGGAACGGAATTCATGCTTTTGCCAAAGTATTTATTTGTACAATTCCCTAGGTTTTGTACCACTGCCATTAAAAGTGATCCCTGAATGGTGTCTGTAAAATTATAAACAATAAAATTATACAGTGGCTTTAAAAACTGGGGGGGGGGAAACCCCTATGCTGCCCTATAGTTAATTTCAAAATTGCCTTTTATTCTTTATAAGTCCCAGACAAACTTGGGCATTTTAAATGCTTGGCATAAAATAAAAATATTACATTGGCATGGATTATAGTCCTTTTGCGGTATTTACGGTTTTGCCGGAACAAAGGATTCAGTCAATTTAAAGCATCAGGAATCCCTAAGCTTTTAATAGACAAACCCAGTAGTTATTATGTGGGGGAGCTGGAATTTTAAACCAGGTTTGCGGAAAATACAGAGAATAACAGAGAGGGCTGGTTTAAAATACAGAACGGGTTGCTGAAAGAAATGGCAAAAAAAAAAATTACAATAAAACTGGGCTCGATTAAAAATGTATGCGAAGATTTCATACAACTGAGTGGGAGCGAGTAGAGTGATGTTAAAAAAGTGTAATATAAATATTTAAAACATATCAATAAGACTGGGTGTTCAATTGTATTACGCTTTTCTTTTGGCCTGAATTCATGTGTCCCTACCAGGTGTGAAAGACAAATCAGCACGTGAAGGTCCAATCAAACTGATTTATTGCTAAAAACCTATGCGCATCAGTCTTCCCAACTAATGGTTAGCACCCTGGTTAAGAGTTAGATAAGAGTCAATGGAATTCAAGGGAAAATGCACTTAGCTCGCTTGTGGCTATGTAGGGATTCTAGACTGATCTCTCTTTTAACTCTGCCTCCAGGTTCTGCTACTCCTTCTCCTATGGTTCCTAATTCAGCAATGATGTTTTGCTTCCAAATTGTTGGGACCCTTTCCTGAGTCATTTTGGATTGGCAATGAAATGCTAATTGTGAACAGGAGCACGAAGAACTTGCTGCATGCAGGAATGCATAGAAATGTCATTATAAGTGAGTCTGTTGACATGGAGGAGCACTTGTTACTATGGTGTAGGTGTGCAGTTGAATTCTGGGAGCTGAAGTCTACGAGTTGTAAAAGAGCCAAGGTTGCCTACCCCTGGTACAGGATTTTCTGCTTAAGCAGGGGGTTGGACTAGAAGACCTCCAAAGTCCCTTCCAACTCTGTTATTCTGTAATGGTCCAGGAAGGAGAAAAATGTTACTTTGTTTCCTAGAATGTTCGGACTTTTGAACCAGCTTGTTTTTTTTTACTTCCCTAACTGGGATCACAATGGCCAGCATCATAGCAGCATGGACACACAAAAGACAAAATAAAAACACATTGCATAAGAAATTGATTACTCTTTCGCGACAGTTATAATTAGCTACCGGTTTCGGATTCTGCCTCAAGACAGAGTTGGCCAAGATTGACTTGAGTGATCCCAGCCAAAAGTGAGATTTGGATCTTAGCACATTAGGGAATTTTGGGGAAGAGGCCGTATTTTATCTGACATTATTCAGATCTACTTCTAAAAACCTTAATGGAATATTGGACTTCCCGTCGTTTTCCGGCGTTCACTTCGTACACATAAACAAAACGTGCCATCTGTCAAAGGGACGATGAAGTAAGTCTGGAACATTTTGTTCCCGTTGAAAAAGCTACTTTTGGCTCAGAGGAAGAGTTGGTTTGCTTTCTAATCCCAGATGTCTGAGTGAGATACAGACGAGAGAAAAAGCACAACATGCTTCTTTTAATCACAGGTGCCTTTACTTACGGGTAGCCTTTTCAGAGGTGTGTGCTTTTTGAACGGCATCTTCAATGCAAAGGATGGCCTCAGACTCCTTGATGCTTAAAAATTCACACGCTTTAAGTCAGTCAGGCTTAATCAGAAGTCAAGTCATAGTTTGGGCTGTTCACAGACATGCCCTGAAGGCAAAGAATCTTATTCCAAAAAAACTTTATCCGACATTTTATTGGTTCGTTGATCAGGTTTTATAGTCTACTGCAAACCAGGAGGACTCTGTGCAACTTACAAGTTTGAAATGGTGCAGGGCTTCCTGCCTGAGCATGGGGTTGGGCTAGAAGACCTTCAAGGTCCCTTCCAAGTCTGTTATTCTGTAATGACATACTAATGAATTTCTAACATCTCCACAGCTATGGCATGTTCTCTTCTCCCATTCAGTTTTTTACATTTTGGCTATTAGGCAGGTCTATTTTCTCCAAGAAGTTGTATTTACAACCACTAAATTCTAATTTACCAGCTACTCCACGGACCTGAATTACTCTGAACAGGTTTTCAAGTGATGTGGTCTTGACCTATTCTTCAACTAACAAGATCTGGGTCCAGGCAAAGAAAAATAGAAGGATTGCAAAGGTCTATTTGTCTTGTCAGAGAAGTAAATCCAATTAGGTTCAGTGGGACTTACTCCTAGAAAAATGGGCATGGGTTTGTAGCCTAACACACGTTCTGTAGGGGGGGGTGGTGCTCAGTTCTACTTCCCTTGGAGTATTACAGCTTGTTCAGGTACCATCTGGTTTAAAATTGCCATTTGCTTGGAGAAGCATGTTAGCGCTTATTAGAATGCCAAGCAGAGTCATCACTTACAAACTGTATTTTCTCTCTATGTTAAATACCAAAAGTAAATTATAAGAGACCCTACTTGCTTGGGTGTGGGGTTGGACTAGATGACCTATAAGGTCCCTTCCAACTCTATTATTCCATTCCATTCTATTCTATTCTGCATTCCTATTCTATTCTGCATTCCTATTCTATTCTATTCTATTCTATTCTATTCTATTCTATTCTATTCTATTCTATTCTATTCTATTCTTCATGACTTTTTGGGGTTCTCCCATCTAAACTTAGGAAGGTCCATATTCTGTACAGATGTTCCTACACACAATGCCAGCTATTTGCTTGTGTCATTCTAAACTAATTCTCAGAATAACAGAGTTGGAAGGGACCTTGGAGGTCATCTAGTCCAACACCCTGCTCAAGCAGGAGACCCTATCCAATTTGAGACAAGTGGCTGTCCAGTCTCTTCTTAAAAGTCTCCAGTGATGGAGCACCCACAACTTCTGGAGGCAAGTCATTCCATTGATTAATTGTTCCCACTCTTAGGAAATTTCCCCTTAGTTCTAGGTTGCTTGTCTCCTTGATTAGTTTCCATCCATTGTTTAATAAATAAATAATACTAAAATAATCAAAACAATAGAACTCCCAGAAATATATAAGTAGGAGGTGGAGCTATGCTTTCATATTCCAGCGTTACTAGCCATTTGCATCTTCAGAAGTTTAACTCTTCTCAGTTTCGGTCTGAAATTACTGTAAGTCTCACTGAACCGAATGTCCTCTTCTTCCCAAACAGGGAATCAACTTTATCCCAAATATAAAAATTAATAAAATATTATTTAAAAAAAAACATGATCACAAATTTGGCATCTGGTCCAAGAGAGAAAAATCTGGGAACAGAAATTTAGAAAACAAATTCTATGTAGAATGCTTCAAAGGTCTGATCAAACCAGCTTCCAGTTAAGGTGAAAAGCCAAGTATATTTCTTATTATGCTCCAGACAGAAAATGCTTTTCCAGAAAGAAAATCCATAATTCACAATATGGAGATCCGTATCTATTTTTTTTTTTAAATCAGAAATAGCTTCACCCGTGGTCTATCCCGTGCATATTTTTTTCCACCCAATGATTTTACACAATGGAAACGCAAGGACTTCACTGTTGCTGCAAGTACATTAAGCATCTTCCCAGGAGAAACCAAGGTTTCTGGGGAAATAGTTGGAAGGTATACATGGAGGGAGCAATTTTGGTCCCACCTGTATTCTTCATCCTTCCATGTACAATTAATTTTCATTTTCCACTCTGCTGCCACGTGCATTGCCATAATGTATGGTTGTCTAAATAAGGAACACAATTTTCCAATGGCAGAAAAATGAAAATGTACATATTAATTGAAACCGAGCTTGAGAGAACTTGCCTTCAGCATGAATATGAGCAAGCTGTTTCTAAGGGTTGGCCCGGCGGAACTAATTGTGAAGCATTTCTCATCTGAATGATGTCCCCTCTTCACCGCCAAACCCACTCAACAACTTAGAATACAGAATAAGGGACCTTGGAGGTCTTCTAGTCCAACCCCCTGGTCAGACAGATTGGTTGTCCAATCTCTTCTTAAAAGCCTCCAGTGATGGAGCACCCACAGCTTCTGGAGGCAAGTCATTCCGCTGATTAATTGTTCTACCTGTTGAGGAAATTTCTCCTTTAGTTCTAGCTTGGTTCTCTCCTTGATGAGTTTCCATCCATTGCTTCTTCTTCTCTTATCCAGATAGAACGAAGGACCTTTGAAGATCTGCTACTTTTCAGTCCCAAAATAAATGATTGCACGTAACCTACTATCTTTGGATGTCAGCCCAGAAAGAGCTAAAACGGTTGCCAAATACGTTGCGCTTCAAAGAAGTAAAATTAGCTTAAAACTCCACTTGTGGGGTTCATTGTGTCTTATTGTCGAGCTACACTGAAGTCAGAATATTCGCTAGAGCTGGTCCGATGACAACTGCACCTGTACGCTTGACAAAGACCAAACAAAGCCGATAGGGTTATTGTGTTCCTTGCAAAATAACACAACCAGCTATACCTGATGGTATCCCACACCTTTCAAGGAACCAGGTCACACATTTAACGTCTCTCCTGGTCGAATTAAATAAATAAATAACAATAAACAAGGAGAAGCAGCGTAGGATGGTAGCCTTCATCTGTCAAACCCATCTGTTTCGCCACTTCGTCTTACTCAGGGGGGCCTGGGAGAACTTGCCTACGAATCAGAAGGAGGAGGCTCCGATTCAGCTCCATCAGAAGCTTTAAATAGTCTCCAGGGAGTAGACAGCAAAACTAATCAGCTCTGCCTTCTTTGCCTGTGAAGCAAATCTATCAATGTAGAGGCAGGGATGTCTCATTAATGGCAACGGAAGAACAAATGTTGGTTGAGTCTTTGTGATGGTTGCAATGTTGCTCAAGGTTGGCTTGACCTTTCCTTTTTCCAGTCAGACTTCCCCTTTCTCTAAGGTAACCTGCTCCAAGGGGCTTCCACAAAGAAGAGGGAGTCAAGCTATTCTCTAAAGCATCTGAAGGCAGGGCAAGAAGCAACGGATGGAAACTAATCGAGGAGAGAAGCAACCTGGAACTAAGGAGACATTTCCTAAAAATGAGAACAATTAACCAGTGGAACAACCTGCCTCCAGAAGTTGTGAATGCTCCAACACTGGAAGTTTTTAAGAAGAGACTGGGCAGCCATTTGTTCGAAATGGTATAGAGTTTCCTGCCTGAACAGGGGTTGGACTAGATGACCTCCAGTTCTGTTCCAGCTCTGTTATTCTGTTAGTTTATTATTATTATTTTTTATTGGCTTGGGATTGTCTCACTTGATCGTTCTTGTAAGAGTGAAGAAAGGACAACCTGGAGATGAATGAAGGACTGTGATAGTCTAATTTTCTGAGGTTTTGTTTTTTTAAACAATTCACTGTTATGGAACTGCTGAGATGTGTTTTTTATTGATTCAGGTTCTTCTGCAGCTTGTGAATTTTACCAAACAACATGCCTGATTGCTAAATGTCTATGGAGGTTCTCTGTCATCCAGGTCATGGTTGATCCAAAGGTGTGTTGTTGTTTTTTCTCCAAAAGGCGGCTGGACTTTTTGTTTTTTTTCGTGAAAAGACGTTTTGCTTCTCATCCAAGAAGCGAAAGCTGAAGAAGCTTCTTGGATGAGAAGCGAAACATCTTCAAGAGAAAACAAAAAGTCCAGCCGCCTTTTGAAAAAAAAAAACACCCACCTTTGAGAGATGCCTGACCGCTGCAATTTATTTATTTACTTATTTATTTACTTATATATTTTTAAGGTGAGGTCTCCAAATTTATTTCTTCTCCCTCTGTGGCATTTCCTGAAGTAGCGTTCTCTCTGACACCCTTCTCCTTATTTTCAGACTTCATTTCAAAATAACTTTTGCCCTTCTGGCACAACATTTCAGAATGTATACTGACCTTTAAGAACTCTCCCAGAGGTGTGCTGATTATTAATATCCCCCCCCCCGCTCAAACGTGATGACCACAGCACACTTTTTTTCCCTCTTTCATTCAGGTTGTGACCAAGTTGGTTTCTTTTCTTTCTTTTTAAACGACCCTAGGAACAGGAGAAAAATAGCGTTTCCTATTTGTTTCGAATCTTCCTTTCAATTTATCAGTATCAATCAGAACAAAGCTGGAAGGGACCCTGGAGATCTTCTAGTCCAACCCCCTGCTCAAGCAGGAGAACCTATAACATTTCAGACAGGTGACTGTCTAGTCCAGGGGTAGGCAACCATGGCTCTTTAATGACTCGTGGACTTCAACTTCCAGAATTCCTGAGCTAGCATAGCTCAGCTTGGAAACCTCTCCCTGTCCCCTCAGCATGGCTGGCTCAGGAGTTCTTGGGGTTGAAGTCCACGAGTCATAAAAGAGCCAAGGTTGCCTACCCCCGGCCTAGTCTCTTCTCAAAAACCTACACTGATGGCGTGTCCAAGATTTCTGAAGGCCAGTTGTTCTGCTGGTTAATTTTCCTCACTGTTAGGAAGTTTCTCCTTAATTCCAGGTTGCTTCTCTCCTTGATTAGTTTCCATCCATTGTTTCTTGTCCTGCCCTCCGGTGCTTTGAAAAATAAGTTGACCCCCTCCTCTTTGATAATCTACTTCAGGTTGTGCAGTTTGTTCATATCCTACACATCAGTTCTTGGATGAGAAGCAAAACGTCATCAAGGAAAAGTAAGGTCCAGTTGCCTTTTGAAAAAGCACCTTGAAGACAACCATGATCTGGATGACTGAGAATCTCTATAGACAATTAGTCTATAGACAATTAGTCTATAGACAATTAGTCTATAGGTGCGTTCTAGTCCCACCTTTGGCCTGAAAGCTTACTGGATGAATTTGGTCCAATCACCAGGAGAGGGTGAGGTCTAATCCTACCTTAGGCATGAAAGATGTCTGGGTGACTTTGGACCAATCACCAGGAGACTGTGAGTTCTAGTCCTACTTTAGGCATGAAAGTCAGCAGCAGCAGCAGCAGCAGCAACAACAACAATAATAATGATAAAGTTGTAAGGGGTCTTGGAGGTCATGTAGTCCAACCCCCTGCTCAGGCAGGAAACCCTATATTCACTATCTTATTTATAATAAAGGAGGGTTAAAAGTAAATAAAAATAGTAGCAGGGTTCCAAATGGACCAGCCTAGCTCTTTCGTTTTGCTCTGGAGAGATTTGGACCAGCCTATTCCCAACCCAAGCAAAAACCTGTTCGTTCGCCATTCTTTTTGCATAACCCTAGGAAACAGCTTTTTCACTGTTTACCAAAATGTTGCAGCTTCTATTCAAAACTACTCATTACCGAACATGACCGCAGACAAACGCTAATAAACTCCTTGCTTGGCGTGGGACAGAACGCTCAATGTTTCCTAATTCCACTGGCAATTATGCTTGAAATCAGGACCCTATTTCAGCGTGCACCCTCTTGAGGGGTGCGTCAAAATTATAGGTTCTCCTACCTCTTAAAATTCCGTTCAATTACCTATGACACATCTTGGTTACAGCCTTTCAATACAAAGGAGGAAATTAGCCTAAATGTCCCTCCCATTTGTGTGTGTGTGTGTGTGTGTGTGACTGTGGGAGCCTCTCCAAATTTAACTCTGCATCTGTCAGTGTTTTCTGTCTGTAACTACAGATTAATTTCCCCATATTTGTAACAATCCCACGTTATCTTTTGTGTTACGGAAGGAAGACAAAATAACCCTCTCCAAAGTTCTCTGCAGATGGAAGGAAAGGGTTTGCCCGAATGCCTTGTCCAGCTGATATGTTTTATTCTGCTTTTGATTGGATTTCTATTGCTGCTGCTGAATCTTATCACATTTAGATGATTGAAAAACATACCGTTCCTTGTGGGAATCGTTTCTCCAGTGGTCTGAATCACTCTGACATCCGATACCTCAATCAAATCCCAAGGGAAGACGGGGGAGAGGCCTTCCATTGGACTATTCTAAATTGGGAAACCAGACAGCCGTGGAGACTGCAGAACGATAGGGAGATATATAACAAACCAGCCAACAATCTCCACCATCTCAATAATGGATTGAAAAGACCACCGAGGATGAAAGCAGAGACCTCTTTTGCAGAGGGGAAATTGGGTGGAAAAGGTTTCAGCAGAGATTAAATTTAGAATTGGTCCCCTGGGAAGGCAGAGATAGCGACGGGGACATTGGTTCAGAGTCCATACCGAAATGGAAACGGCGGGCAGGAGGTACAAGCTCCCTAACTTAGCTGCTCACAACCAGAAGCCATTTGGATGAGTTATGCCTAATTATTAATTGGTAACAGTCCCATAAATCATGGAGACAATTGGAGAAGCACGAACTATGAGGAATAAAACTGCAGGCTATGTCTCTAGGAGTGGGGGAAAAATGCACAGAAGAGAAAGAATGAGAAAGAAAGAGATTTTTTGGTGGGGAAAAAAATAAAGTTCAACTTACCTTTGCTGTGTCAAACACAGTGTGACATCAGCATAAAGAAAATGCGCTGATGTTGTAATGGAAACCGCGGTTGGCCCTGCATTTCTGGTTTGGTTGTACGTTCTTGTAATGCTTTCTAAAAATCCCAGGGGAAATGTTATCCTAGGAAGAAATACTACTAGGAAGAAAAGAAAAGAAAAGAAAAAGAAGGAAAAAACATAGGTTGCATTTCACCTAATGGATGCAACTAGGTGAACCTATGATTGGAGCATCAGATCCAACTTATTGCAGGATCAAATCAATACATCTGGCTCATTGGCTGGCCTTACTTTTTCAGCCTAGACTAGAATAAATTAGAATAAAGCTGGAAGAGACCTTGTCCAACCCCCTGCTCAAGCAGGAGAACCTATACCATCTCACACAAGTGACTGTCTGGTCTCTTCTTAAAAATCTCCAGTGATGGAGCACCCACGATTTCTGGAGGCAAGCTGTTCCACTGGTTGATTGTCCTCACTGTCAGGAAGTTTCTTCTTAATTCCTGCTTTGAAAGCACCAAGCTGTCTCTGCTTTGTGTCTGAAGGATTGGTCCATTCTCCCACTGCAGAGGATTCTGGCCTTGTCCCAGTTCCTGGACCACATTGTAGCAATAGGTTGAGATGATTAGGAAAAAAACAACAAGAACAACACCCAAATGCTGATATGCCAGCATTAGGAGTTTTGAAGGCCACGGTGCTTTGCTGTGAGCACAGAAACCCAAGGGACCATGAGCAATATGTCCATTTATTTTGGAGAAAAAGCTTTTTTCCAGTTGGTTATTTCCATACTATAAAAGAATGACACTGGCAAAAGTGTAGCTTCAGTGCTCCCTCTGAGGGAGATTTGAAGATTGCTCTCTTCTGTAATTTTTCCAAGGACCAATTATTGATTTCAACAGTTATTTGGCCATAACCAACATTTTGGAAAATGCTGGTTGCATCACAGCTCCCCGATTAACATCACAATTCTCTCAAAACCGTCCAAGCGTTGCTTGTTAATGTCTTCCCTATTGAACTCACAATTCCCTATCCAGTAGAGGAAAGACTGTTTAAACAAAATTAGAGCCTGCCCAGCTTGGACAGAACAAAGAAAGCAGCTTAGTCGAAAATGGGAAGTTTTATTTGATGGCCAAAGCAGCAGCCAAGAAATGGGAGGACAGGGAGCACCTAACGATGAAGTCTGAACAAGCACATTCACAAACTGCTGAACTGTAGCTTACTGTGAAGTCTAAATAAAGTCTCTGCCTTAACCCAAAGAGAGGCAGCTGGACTTTGTTTTTTCCTTGGAGACATTTTGCTTCTCATCCAAGGATCTTCTTCAGTTCTGACTAAATGATGGAGAATGACTCACCACCCCACATCGTTCCCCACCATCCAGTCGGAGCCGAAGAAGCTTCTTGGATGAGAAGCGAAACGTCTTCAGGAAAAAACAAAAAAAAGTCCAGTTGCCTCTATGTATTGCGCAGAACTAGATAGGAAACTAAAAGATTAAAAAAATCAGGAAGAAACAGAATTTTCTCGAATATGGAATAAATTTTATAGATGGAGGGAAAAAAATGGAGGTCCCAGTAAAGAGATAAACTGAGATAGAGACTAGAAATGTATAGTTGTATATAGGTACATTATATGTAATTAATGTACAATATGGACTGAGATGTCAGTCAAAGACGATTTACCATGTTCAATGTTTTTAATCCTTTCTTTTCTTTGTACTTAATAAAAATTTAAAATAAAAAAAACACCTTTGGGACCACCATGACTTGGATGACTGATATCTCTGTCTTAAGACTGTTGTGAAGCTCATAGAATCATAGAGCTGAGAAGGATCATCTTCTGGATGCAATTCAAGGGTTATTGCCTTTAAAGCCCTACATGGCATGGGGCCACCAGATTATTTGTGGGACTACCTCTCCCTGAGAGCATCTGCCCAGCTTAGCAGAGCAGACAGAGTGGACATTGTTCCAGATCTCTTCCTTGGGCATCCTCAGAAGTGTCTCTTCTCCACTGCACCCCTGCCCTGCAGAACATCATCTCTCCCCCCCCCAAAGATTGGAAAGTCCTCACTTTAACTTTCAAGAAAGCATTTAATACTTGGTTGCTTCCCCAAATAATGGGATAGGGCAGTTATGACGAACCTTTTAGAGACCGAGTGCCCAAAAACTGCCCCTGCCCCTGCTCCACCCCCACTCTGTCCCCTGCCCTGCCTGACCACAAGGCCACTCACCACCTCCAAGGCCCACCGCAGATCACCCAGCAGCCCAGCAGCACCAATGGCGGCCACGTCCTCTGCCCATGCCCCACAGCATCAACTGTGCATGATGGGGCGTGAGGCAGAGTCTTGCCCACGCTGCCTGGCTGCCATGTCCTTGGCTGCTCTGCTCCGCGTAGGCCATGCTCAGGGGAAGCTCTCCTCCAGGGGGGCTGCTGGTGAGGAGGGGGTTGCGGGGGGAGGCAAGGCTGGGGCAACAGCACGTGTGCCCACAGAGAAGGCTCCAAGTGCCACCTCTGGCACGCGTGCCATAGGTTCGCCACCACTGGGATAGGCTGAGGTCAGAGTGAAGATTCAATCAGAAAACCGTGGTAATTTTGGCTGAACCACAGATTCAACTGGAAAACTGTGAACATTCTCGACCAAGCTAAATCCAAAAATGTTAGGCAATTCCTCCAAGTTTGACATTCAGACAAGTCAGCCATCAATAGGCACACAGAAATAAAACATCCTTGCACACCATCCCAAAGAGACAACAAAAAGCTAAGCAGAAAACAAAAAGACGAGGACGCGTCTCCTGCAGTAGCCAACATCCAGATAAGCGAGGGTTATCACCAGATAAACAATTAGGCAGAAAACAATACACCAATCAAGGAACTACCAAAGAGAAAAACATACCCTCCACAATATTGGCAGGACAATCCACTGTATATAAATAGAGAGCAAAACGCACAGTCCCTTGCACTGAGGATGTTAGCTAATTGGGTAATGAAATGTCTGCAAGCAAGCTCAGAGATCACCAAGGACTCTACAATAAATAAACAAAATTAGCTGCTCAAGACATTTTAAAGGCATGATCATAAGGCCACTGTTTAAAGACCTCTGATGAACTCACAATTATACTAGTGGCCCTTTCTATTGGCTAACAGCTCATTCAATCAGGGTACCTAGGCAGAATTTGCTGCTTTGCAGCTTGCTTGTCCCACCCTCGAAGACTACAGGGAATTAATCTGCTCCTTCTTCTATGCAACAACGCTTCAGATCAATAATCTTTCCCTCCTGTTTCCCTTTGATGCAAACACCGTTAGCGCTAAGATGCTCTCATAATTAGCAGAAGGAATTATTAAGTGCAACCAGAAAATGACTCTGGTGTGCCTAGCTCCACCATCCTAATTTTTCTTTTCTTTTCTTTTCTTTTCTTTTCTTTTCTTTTCTTTTCTTTTTTCTTTTTAACCAACACTGCTGAAAGCAGCTCCAGCCTTCTGTTTCAGCAGCAATATTATTGAAAAAGAAAAAGCCTTTTCATTTCCTAGGATGGTTGCTTTTGAATTATTTGTATTTAAATTTCCTGGCTTGGAGAAATAGAGGCATTAGCCAAACTCTCTTTGTGTATCAGAAGAAGAGTTATAAATATTTGATCATGCTAATTGGCATCGAGACAGAAGGAAGCTGAGCCATGTTGCATAAAAAGGGTGTGTTGGGCTTGTGCTGTTTTGCAACAGTTTACTTTGTGTTAATCATGTTTGAATGTTTTGCTCAATGTGTTCAGTTTAAAAAAAAAGGACACCCAATTGTTTTGATGAAAGGTGAGCCAAAACTAAATCAAGGGATGGGTCTCCAGGAAGTCGGGCAACTTTAGGCAACATTTTAGTGGCCAGAGAGCAAATATGAGATTGTTTTTTTTTTTTTAGTTGAACAAGGATTACAATTCAGTGTAGTGGTTAAGACACAAGCTGAGAAACTTGGGAGATGATGAGTTCTAGTCTTGCTTTAGACACAAAGCTAGCTGGATGACCTCGAGCCAGTCATACTCTCTCAGCCCTAAGAAGCAGGTAAGAGCAAATCAATCCTGAAAAACATTGCTAAGAAAACTTCAAGGCTTTGTTCAGGCAATTGCCTTCTTTCTTTCTTTCTTTCTTTCTTTCTTTCTTTCTTTCTTTCTTTCTTTCTTTCTTTCTTTCTCTTTCTCTCTCTCTCTTTTCCTTCTTTCTTTCTTTCTCTCTTTCCTTCCTTCCTTTCTCTCTCTCTTTTTTCTTTCTTTCTTTCTTTCTTTCTCTATCTTTCTCTCTTTCTTTTCTTCCTCTCTCTCTCTTTCTTTTTTCCTTCCTTCCTTCCTTCTTTCTTTTCTTTCTTTCTCTCTCTTTCTTTTTCTTTCTTTCTTTTCTTTCTCTCTCTCTCTTTCTTTTTTCCTTCCTTCCTTCCTTCCTTCTTTCTTTCTTTCTTTCTCTCTCTTTCTTTCTTTCTTTTTCTTTCTTTCTTTCCTTCCTTTCTCTCCCTCTTTCTTTTTTCCTTCTTTCTTTCCTTCTTTCTTTCTCTTTCTTTCTTTCTTTCTTTTTCTCTCCCCCCCTCTCATTTTAGGGTGTATTGTTAACTACAAAGAATCAAGACCACACTTTAAGTTCAAGTTAAGCTGATTTATTGCTCACCCATTTATTGGTCAACTATCCGCACTAAATTGATGCAAGGTAAGACTTAATGGAATTCAAGAGAGACTGGATTTAGACTATTTGTAGGAACATAATGATTCCAGACTGATTCCTCTTTTGACTCTGCCTCCTTCTTCTCCTACATGTACTCCACAATTGCTGTGTTTCCTGCGGGAAGCTGCCACCGATTTATGATCATCATGGTTGGGAGGGACTCAGAAAAGGGGAGGCTATAGGGTAGAATAGAGTTCTGGAGCCCAAGGTTGTTTGCCCCAGATAGTGGAGATGGGGAAATAGCACATCCTGCTCCATCTTGCCTGTGTGCATGTGCCAGAATGGGGATGCCAGCGTGTGCGGCACTAGATCTGCCATTAGTCTCACTGATTATGGGATTGATACTTCTCTCTTCAGATTGTCCTGGCTTGAATCTCACACTGCTCAATTGGGCTGGATAGCATAGGATATTGCAATATTCCACTTTCTACCTAAATTGTTTGGCTGCAGCTCCCTGGCATATAGGTGAGGAAGGAAGGAAGACCTACAGGCTGAAGGGGAAAAAATGCTGGATCATTGGCTCAAGTAAATGTAAATTCACAAATCACCTTTGTCAGTTGTTTTTTTTTTAAAAAAAAGAAAAACAGATTTAACTAATCTGTAGAATATTGTGAAGGGATGCATCATCTGAATTTGCAAGGCGCCGATGGGGGTCCCAGTCCGCCTAAAATTGATCTCCCTTGGTTCACAGCCTGTGTCTCTATATCTGTTTACCTGGGAACCTTCTAGTCTCAGTGAAAGTGCATGGGGAATCTTGCAGATGCAGCCTTTTTGGGAGATGTGCTGTTCTTGGATCTGACCTTGCAGATCTTCCCTGGAGAATGCTGAGAAGCTTATGTTGCTGAGCTTGGCCATCCTACTTTGAAGCCAAAGCAGACTTTTCTAGATTGTTATCTGCTTTCTCCCCCTCTCCTTTCTCCAAATCCCTTTCTTTGAAGGTTTGCTTTGTATTGTCCTCTTCAAAATCCTCAGCTCCTTCCTCTAACTCGGTGGAATCCGGCAAATTCACAGCAGGAATAAATTTTAGTCCCTGTCTCTTAGTACCAGCTGTTTCTGTTGGGACACTTAGGAGACAGGCATTCAGGTATTTATCAAGGCAGGTGCTTGCTTTCTCAGGGTGGCTGTTTGTCAGCCTGCAGGAGAAGAGGTCGATGACCCTAAGCAATATCAGATTCCCTTGCAAATCCCTTCCTGTTTAGAAGATGTCGAGATATGCTTCTGCCTTTTTTCCTCCATCCCCGTTTCTTAGCTGAGCTGGCTGTGCAATAAGATGCAGAGAGCGTGGCACAAAATTTTGATGAACCGATCCTATTAGACACTTGGGAGACTATTTGGGTGAGGAATGTTAAATTTATACAAGCCCAAAATTTACGGGAAAACTTTTATAAAATGTTTTACAGATGGCACCTTGATCCACAAAAAATGTCTCGTATGTATTCAAACCTGTAGCCTAAATGTTGGAGATGTGGTTGCTTGGATGCCACTTATTATCATATCTGGTGGTCATGCAAAAGCATAAAAGCTTTTTGGATTAAGATATGGTGGAATATTCAAAGAATTTTTAAAAGAAGGATAAAATTTACTCCACAATTGTTTTTGTTGGGTATTGTTTCGGATTGTGATGACAAAGAGATTATTTTAATGTTAAATTTAATTACTGCGGCAAGGTTGTTAATAGGGCAATATTGGAAGAAGGAATCTTTGCCTACTTTGCAAGAATGGTTTTTTAAAGTTTCTTATTTAGCGGAAATGGCAAAAATTTCGGCTTTCTTGAAAGATCAATCGCAAGAGAAGTATCTCTTGGTGTGGAAAGGATGGATAAATTTTATACAATATAAGTATGATATAAGAAAATACCATCTAGCTTTCGAATAATTTATATTTAAAGTTTAAGATATTATTTAGAAGTGTAATTATTATTATTTTTTAATTTGGGTTTAAAACTTTTTTTTTTTTAAAGTTCTAGTTAAGCCTGTATTCAGCTCTGGGAAGAATGGGGGAGGGTTTTGGGGTGGGTTGGGAGGGAACAGGGAAGGGGTTCTTATTGTAAAATTTTAAATTTTTTTAATAAAATAAAGATGCAGAGAGCGTGGAAGGAAATCAAACTCATTTGTCAATGGGTACCTTCCCCACGGAGATGGCAGCACTGTGCCTTCTCTGTGTGGGTCTTTGAGGACTGTTCAAAGGGTAGTGGCTTGTTGGTTTGTTTGTTTTCTTTAAAAAAAAACAAGATAAAACAGGATATTTCCTGCATGCTGTTTCCTGCACCAGGGATCTGTTTGCTAAAAGGACAGGAAGTAGGTAGCACCTGGGTGGTTTGGCACAGTGGAATTAGGGAGGGATCAAGCTTGAGAAGAGAAGGGAAATGGTTTAGGTTGCGGATCATTCTCACTCTCCATCATAACTGCTTATCTCACATCTTTGCCTCATTTTGATATGAAAAGGCTAAGATTGAATAATTATATGTCTTTCTGAGGCAAACAAGCACATCAGTACTGCATAGATGCACTGTTGCTACTTAGGCTTTTGTTCCGTTTCCGGATGTAAGACATTTCGCTTGGGAATGTGATGGTGCAGATCACATTTAATCTTCCTTATTATGATTGGTCATACAGTCTGCCAGATGTTTATACTGAAATTGACATTTTGGTTGGTCATACAGTCCTCCAGATGTTTAGACTGGAATTGATATCAGGCCCTGCCTAAAGATTGGGAATAGGAAAACGTTGCTTAATCACATTAAAGGTCTTGTTGCAGGATGCAATCTTGTGATGTTATTCAGCTGCATTCCATTGCTGGCTGTGGAATTCTGGGAATTGAAGTCCACATGCCTTAAAATTGTCAAGGTTGAGAAACACTGTCCTGGGGGAAGGGCAGTGTGGCAAGACAGTACAAAGCATCCCCCCTCCCAACAGAATGGCAGGCCTCCAAAAATGATTACAAAAGCATGTATATGATAGAAAGAGAAGTAATACATTTCTTTGGGGGGTCTGACAATTGCAAGCTTAAGCTCTGTACAAGAATCCAACCAGCTAACTATTAAGGGAAATGAGCGGGAGATAAGAAAGGCATTCAAGGTGGGCTGGACTTAGATCACTTGTAGGTACGCAGGGACTTGTGGCTTATGACGTGTTTCACCCCTCCCTCTGGCTCAGCCTGGTCATCTCCTAAGGCAACCTCCTGGGCTTCCTGTGGTTCAATTCACTCACTAGGGAAATCATCAAGAGTAATTCACCTGCTTTGGATGTTGAGGAAGCAGCCATTGTCATATTACTGATGTATTAGACCTCACCAGTTTCCTGAAAGTCCATTAGTTTTCTAATATACGTGTGGTCAATCTTGCGTTGCAGGCTAAATTTCCTTTCTATGTGTGTGTGTGTGTGTGTGTGTGTGTGTGTGTTTGTAGGGGGGGGGGTTATTCAGTCCTCCAGTCTGCCCAGTTCCCAAACTGTACAATCTTGGCCTTTCTAAAATTGTTGTGTTTTTTAAAAATCTCCCCTTTCCCCCCAACCAAGTTTCTAAACCTTCATTGCAAAGAACTCTCTAGAGTGACTCCACGTTCTCATAAGGTTCTGCAAATTTTATTCCCATCTCCTCCAGGGGTTCCACTGAATCGCCAACGAGGTTCTTTTGATTTTTGAACCAAGCAAACAACCACAACAATGAAAGAAGTTTTAAAATGCAGCGCGGCCCCTGGCAGAATAAATATATATATATATATATTCCTTGTGTAGCATGTTACAAAAAATATGACTTTTAGCTGGGTTTTTTTCCTCCCAGGGGCTGAAAATAAGAGATATGGACTCTCTATACATTGTCAAGGAAAGGTCATGTTAGAAAGGAATATTGTCTAGTCCAAACTTTGTGTTGCCTGAGAAATAATTCCCTGGATGCTTCATAATTTATTATTAGAAAAATGAAACCGATCTGCTTACTGACTATAAATCAGCTTTATGTACATGGAAGTTTGGGGTGTTATTGTGGTGTGTAATTTGGTCATAGTACAAATTCTCAGTCCCACAGAGGTCAATGATGCAGTTGTTTGCAGCTTTCAGGTGATTTAGGAGCTCTACCCAGCTCTTCATCTACTGTGTGATGATTTTTTTCCCCCCATAACTACAAAGCTTGCTTCACCCAGAGCTCATCTGCAGAGCTGTCTCTCCCTTCCTCCTTTTAGCGTATACCCCCTTCATCTCTGTAACTTCCAAATTGGTGGCTCCAATACTGTTGGAGAAAGGAGCGTTTATCTTGGAGTCCCCGCGGGAAAAGATTTGGAACTGAGAGCGAAATGAGCGAGGCATAAAAAGGATGACTTGGGCAGCTTATCTGTTTATCTGCAGGGGAACAAAAAGGTGGAGGGATGAAAAATGTGAAGGATACAGTAGATATTCATTCCGAAAAGCAATGTATTGATCAGCTGGTTTGTTAAGAACAGGGTGTCAACTCTACAACGGACTTGGCTGCAGCCATCTTGCTCGTTCTAGGTTATCACAGGAGTAGTAGGGGGGTATGGAGGGTTTCTGTGTCTTAACATTTCCCTGTCTCGTGGAACCAAGGTCATTTCTGTCGGATAGGTGGGGGTGAGCATTTTGTTAGAAAGCCCACCAAACTGTTCTATTGGGAAACGTAGCTGATTGCATAGCAACGGGGTGGGAAGTTTGATTTGTAATAGTGTTTCTCAAGTCTCTCTTCAGACTTGATTTCACTTTTGACCGTGCCAATACTATGTAGCCAATAAACATATTCTTTGAGGAAACCTCTAGCCTCAGAGTTCTGATTTGTTTGGTCTCGTCTATCAGAACTTTGACACAGGGCTTCTGAAGCAGGAGTGTGTAAGGCACCTCAGTGACACAGGAAATCTGTATATTAGCCATTTTTGCAAGTTGTAAACTTGCAACAAGGGATAGAGGGAAGCATTAAACACGTGGCTTCCCATGCAAGGCAAGGCTCCTTTGTGGAGCATAAGTGGCAGAGTTGTCTCTTACTAGAGCTCATCAACAATTGTGACAGTTAAAACAATTAATCAGTGGAATGACTTGCCTCTAGAAGTTGTGAGTTTTCCAACCCCGGAGATTTTTAAGGCAAGATTGGACCACCATTTGTCTGAAATGGTAGAAAGTCTCCTGCTTGAGCATGGAGTTGGACTAGAAGACCTCCAAGATCCCTTCCAACTCTGTTATTCTGTGACTCAATATAAAGTGGCACTAACACTTTATGTGATCTTGATATTCTCCCTTTATTCTCTAAAGAGAAGTGAAACCAACCCTCTAGACCAGTGGTTCTCAACCTGTGGGTCGGGACCCCATTTGGGGTCGAATGACCATTTCACGGGGGTCGCCAAACAACGCAGTCTGCCATTTTTTCCCCCTTTTCCTTAGCTGTGCTACCCCCTTTGATTCTATTGGCTTTTGAAAGCCAATAGAATAGACTCTCTTGAACAGAGTCTAATTCTATTGGCTTTCAAAAGCTAATAGGAATTGTCCAGGCTGTCTCTGCCCTGCTGAGCCTGCCAAAAGTCCCATTCTGCAAACGGTGCTGCACCAGTTGAGTAGTCCTCGACTTACGACCAGTTGGGGAGGGGTTGCGGCATTAAAAAGGTTGAGAACCACTGCAATAGATCAATACATAAAAACAAGACCTTACACAAGATTAACCATTCCATTAGTTTGGTGTGCAAATTTTGCAGCTTTTGGCGTATAACTTTGCACAGCCCGGCATATCTTTGTGTTCTGCAGCATTTTGATTCTGATGAATTTTAATTTTTGTCTTTCCAGTTAAGAACATCCCCAAATAATTCCATGATGGGTTTGCTTGCCTTCCTTTCCCTCCCCCAAATTATTTTCACAGAGACAACTGTCCTGGTAGCAACCTAATTTCATAGAGGTGGAAATAATAAAAAAAAGGAATGGAATGGGATAGGTTTGCTTAAAATAATGACGTGAGGTTAAAGGACACGTGAATCATAGCTGCCAGCTGTATACCTATTTATGTTCTTTGATGGGAGTGTTGATTATACAATAGTGCTGAGCTATAAAATCTTCCCTGTGTATGCCTTTGTCTAACAAAGAATGAATAAAACCAAACATTTACCAGGTGGTAAATTACCAATGCTTTGCATAATCCAATCAGTTGCATTGTACATATGTTTCATGTAAGTATTTTGGAAAAGGATGTTCATGTTTTTATTTTTTATTTATACCCTTGCTTTCTCATTAGGAACTCCAAGCAGCCAGCAAGGGAAATCATAAATGCAGCCATTCGCATTTTTAAGAACAAAACCCACTAATTTAAAAAGAAAAAAAAATAAACAGCAGAGGAGAAAAAAATAGCAGCAGACACGGGGCCAAAATATTGAAAAATATTCAAATCAGCTGTGGCTTCATCAGCATCACACATCTGTTTAGTGACTGTGCACTGGTGAATTGGCTACATTGTACCTGTTTTCACCCCCCCTTAATTAATTGTCTGCAATTTATGTTTTAAGTTAAGGATGACAAGGGGCACTTTAAATAACCACTGAGCTTTGTGTTAAATTTCCTAGGTTGGAAGTCTATTTAGGATAGCAAAATTCTTGCCTGCGCTGGTTAATTTTTTTTCTTTCTGTCTGTTCTTTTTATCCTTTTAGAGTTTTTTCCCCTAGTTTGTATTAGTTTTAACTGTTATAATTCTTAATAAAAACACTGTAAAAGTAGGAGTCCTCTTGGAGGAAATGTTTGCTTTGCTTATTTTTGATATAGTCTCAAAAGTCTACAAATCCAAAAAGTTTTTCAACTGGTTCTACATAGAGAGATTTAAGCAATATGCATATAAAAACTCCTCTTTTTCTTGTAGCTTAACTGATGGAAATTTAGTTTTTTCTCTCTTTATCATGCAGTCTAAATATTTGTGTCCTCCTTTAATCAGGGTACTGTAGGAGAAGGAGTGGCAGAAGCGGGGGCTGGAGTTAAAAGAGGGATCTGCCTAGAATCCCTACCTAGTTACAAGCGGACTAAATCTACACACACGCCCTTGAATTCCATGAACCCTGATCTAACTCAAAGCAGATGCTAAACCTTAGTTGAGAAGATTTCTGTGCAAGGGCTGTTTAGCAATTAATCTAGTTAAATTAGCCCTTCATGTGTGGACCTGGTCATTTGGGCCTGACAAGTATCAGCATACATGAGAACTGTATTTCTCTGTTCTGTTCTCCCTTTTTATTTTCCAGTGATTTAATGTTCTCCAGCCGGCTTCACTTCCCAAATTACAAATGTTCCAGGTTTGGTCACCTTATTTAGCTGGGAGTCGAAAATCTACACAACAGAATAATTCCTGTATTAAGGAAGAGTGCTGGAGGGCAGTTGTGAAGCCTGAATGAGTGAACACTCTGGATGTGTTACAGAGTGAAGCAGGCAACTTAAACACTCCTGACTTCCCCAAGTATTAGCTAAATCAGTGAAATATTGTTTGGGTTTTTCTGAAGGCAGTCAAAGAACCAGGGTCCTTTCGTATAAATTTGAAAGGTCAAAGGAGCACAGTCATTGCTAGATGCCCTCAACCACAATGTTTTTAAAAGAGGGGAAAAGATGAATAAGATCAATTTTGTCCTCAGCTGAACTCTAGAGAACTCAATACGTACTGGCAGTTTCCGTAAAAATAAAAAAAGGAAGGATAAAATTTAAAGAAAAAAACACACACACCAAAAACCTCACTGGTTACAAGCATTCTCTCTGGCTCAACCAATTTACTGGTGTAGTAAAACAAGAACTGCTTCACAATGAATTCATCCTCTGGTGTTTCCATAATAGTAAGAAAGAAGACCGAATTGCATTAGCTCCCCATTTCAAGTTTAAGGTTGTTTCAAGACCATTTGACTAAGTTCATTAAATTGTTTACTAAAACTTTTAAATTAACTTCTAAATTGTTCACTAAATTTTCCAGAGGTCTGATATGGAAGAAAATCTCGCCGGGGTTTAATCGGGATTAACCCTAAATTGGTGTCTCTGGGTATCTCTGGCTAGTACTTCCAAGAGTTGCTTCCAAGAAAAGTAACCATCAATCATATGTCGGTGAGGTGATTGTTAACCTGGCTGGAATATAATTAATTTCTACTGAAGCTCAGTCTCTTAAAACAGGGGGCCTCAACCTTGGCAACTTTAAGACTTGTGGACTTCAACTTCCAGAATTCCTCAGCCAGCTTTGCTGGCAATATTTCATAAAGGTGTTTTTTTTTAGAGAGTTCCTGTGATGAGGTTTATCAAATTGTCTTGATTCTCATCCTGTTTTTTTTTTTATCCCCACCCAGCCTATCAGCAGACCTTGGCCTTCTGAATGTATTATGGTTGAGCTGACACATTAGTTTCCCTGGGAAAATGTATCTGGGGAAGGGATAATTGCCAGTTTGACATTATTGCTTTGTTTTCCTTGGAAAGATGTATTTGGGCCTTTCTGAGTTTGACCTCCATCCCAATGCTTCTCCAATGAGAGGGGTTGTCTTCTGGCCCATCCCCTTCTTTTCAAGAGGATGGACTCCTGAAGCAGTTTGTCTCAGGATGACCTGACATTCCGAGACTGCCGATATGGTAATATGAATTTATTACAAAATTATTTGAAAGCATGTCAAATTATTCACACCTGAAAATCGCTGCACATCCCCCCCCCCAAGGCCATTGGGTTCTCAGCACAAAATGCGGCAAAGTGATTTTGATGTAGCAGAGCTGGTTTTTCCAAGCCTAGAACTTTGCTCATGTACAATTTCCATCTATCCTGTACAGGTTTTCCTCTTTTAAACAAAGACTTTGGAGACTACAGATCTGACCCAAACCAATCTAAATGGAAACAAAAGGGATGTTTTAATCATTTAGAAACATGGTGCACACTTCTGTTTGTTAAAATTGAGCTTGGAGGGCGCCTACCTCTTTTAACCTGACAGGCGTTGGAGTCCATACCAAGTTATATAATTTTCAATGCGACACAGAGGGGAAGTCGTAAGCCCTTGACTTACGACCACAATTTAGCCCAAAAATTCTGTGGTTAAATGAGATGTTTGTTACGTGGGTTTTGCCCCATTGTACGACATTTTCATAAAATGGGGCATTTGCCCTTTCACACTTAACAATTGTTGCAGAATCCCCCACGGCCGAGTGATGGAAACTAATCAAGGAGAGAAGCAACTCAGAACTAAGGAGAAATTTTCTGACAGTGAGAACAATTAACCAGTGGAACAACTTCAGAAGTTGTGGGTGCTCCATCACTGTAAGTTTTTAAGAAGAGACTGGACAGCCATTTGTCTGAAATGGTATAGGGTTTCCTGCCTGAGTAGGTTGGGCTAGATGACCTCAGTTCTGTTCCAAGGTCCCTTCCATTATTATTATTATTAGTATTGCCTGTATTTATTTTGCACTCTGAATAGAATCTGGAAACACATCTACAGCCAGTGCAGCTGAAATGTTACTACGTATTCTGGCTATTATGGCTTGTCCTAGTAGTGCATAAATCCATCGCTGTGGAGGCATCCATATCAGGACGTCATCCCTAGCCAGTGTCAGATACCAGTCATGATCTACACAATGGCATATTTCATAAGTGCTGGAAGCCACGATATAACATTCCACCCATTCCGTGCAATTCTATCCCCGCTGAGTGTTGCTAATGGACTCAAACTTTCCATGTGAAGGGCATATTTGGTCACCCAGAGCAAGATACTTTTATGGAGCAAATGCTTTCAAAATGTTGATTGGGAATTCATTAACCTTGGGGATGTCAGCGACCCAATGCAAAGTCTCTCTTTCATGAGATAATGCCTTTTCAGGATTATTGTCCTCTAGTGGGTACCACGGACAGCGACCAATCAATGGCATTTCTATCCAAATGCTCCATAAAAGTTTTCTGATAAACACATACAAGCTGTTGCACTTTGGGCTTTCCCCTGCTGGATTCCCAGCTTCTATAATTTTTTTTTTTTGGGGGGGGGAGAAATTCTCTAGGGGATTCTTTAACTTAGTAGTCAAGCCCTACATTTACAACAGGGATGTCAAACTCAATTTCATTGAGGGCCGCATCAGCATTGTGGTTGCCCTTGGGGGAGGCAGGTGGGTGTGGCCAGGGTGGGTGTGGCCTACTGGGTGGATGTGGATGGAGTGGGTGTGGCCTACTGGGTGGGCATGGCCAGTTTTACATCATTCGCATCAAGGGTGCCTGTGGGGGCCTGGGCAGGAGTGGGACAGATCTGAGGGTCTCTGGCAGAAGGGGGTGGGACCGGGCGAAGCGCCAAGGCATGGTCCATTTCTTCATTCCTCACAAAGGGTGACACCTCCCCAGCATGCACCCAGGGGGCGGGGGTGACGCGGCAGGGACTGATTTTTCGCTGTTTCCAGACAACCTTGTGGAGCTAAGACTGAATGCGTTTCAGCATAGATGGCCACCACAAAATTGTACATTGGCTCCCAGCCCGCCTGGGCCAGGGCCAGGGCCAAGGCAGTGGGGGCCGTTCCCTCACTGTTTCCAGGATGGCTTTGTGGGCCACATGAAACCACTTCGCGTGCCACATCCTGCCCCCGGGCCTTGTGTTTGACATGTCTGACTTACAGTAACACTTTTCAAGGAAAAAACATAGATGGCAGCAGCAATTGAGATGCACAGAGCCTTGTTAGATCTGTCAACAAAGCTGGATTGAGTCCCCCCCCTTTGGGTTTGAGGATAATAGGAGGAGGGAGATTATCAGGATGGGCTTGTTTCAGATCATTTGTTACTGTTTTCATGGGAGAAGAAGCAAAGATCTTCATTTTCAACAACTGCAATCAGAAGAGAATGTGGGAGCAGTAAACTGGGGGCTGAAGGCTATGTGATTTGTGAGCAGTTCCCCACTCCCCCCCCCCTGAAAAATAACCTTATGGCATCTCCAGAGGGCCATTCCTTGGTCTGAGTGGGGAAACAGGAAGTGGTGGTCACCTGGAAAGGAAACAGGAAGTGGATGAGAACAAGAAGGCCATCCCAAGGGTGCTTTTTCAAAAGACAACTGGATGTTCTTTGTTTTTTCTTGAAGACATTTCTCTTCTCATCCAAGAAACTTCTTCAGAACTTCTTGAGAAGCAAAACATCTTCAAGGAAAAAGCAAAGAAAGTCCAGTTGCCTTTTGGAAAAAAACTCACATCTTTGGGACAAGCACAACCTGGATGACTGAGAATCTTGATAGACAACGAAGGTCAAAATTCAGGATCTGAGGCTGCCAACACAAACAAATGCAAAATTGCCAGTGAAAATTCCTTCCTTTTAGAGGTTCACTATTGTGATGCTTTCCCATTTTAAGCACCGGAAAAAAAGAAATCTGTGTCAGTTCTAATTCCAGAGTAAATGTTTTGCCTGACTCATCAAAGGTTTATATAAATGGATGTGCTACAACGTTTGATGTGATGTTTCTGGAGCAGAAAGGACTACATAATAGTAGTCAGGCCTCTTTTAGTGTCCAAGGTAACAAAAGGCTTCTCCATTATGGCCTGGCAGCTCACGCTTGGCATTAATGGATTCATATGTTACAATATGATTTCTTAGGCATAAACCACTGAACTACAAGTGCTCGGAAACAAGGACAAATGCACACTTTGGGGACAAAGCAATCCCCAGCACAGAATGTGTATTATTGTAGCATTATTTTCTACCATTATGCTGCAATGTGTATTACATATTTTACGAACAATTTCTACTCATCTTCGACGATGGAAGAGAAATTCAGATTGTGTAGGGACAGGTGAGAGCTACTGAAATTCAGGTTTATAGCTATTCGCCACAGCCAAGCCACCACAGGATAACTCACTGTGGAACGAGAGTTACACTAATACCAGATAAATGGTGGAATAGAATCATTAAAGAAAGGAGGCCAAAAGAGGGACAAAATGAAATGTGAATGCAAAAATTTAATTATTATTTTTATTCATTTTAAATAATTAAATTGAATTGTTAAATTGCCCCACAGGGAGTTGTCCCATGATGAGTTGGCCATGGCAAGTTATCCAGTGATGAGCTGGCAATCGCACGTTATCCCATGATAAGTTGGCCATGGCGAATTGCCCCCTGATGAGTTGGCTGTAGCAAATTGGCCATGGAAGTTGTCTCATTCCACCAAAATTCAGTGCTATCTATGAATAGGTGAAATCAACTGAAGTCCACAGAAGAGAATATTTGTAGCTCAGGGTTGAACTGTGAGGTCCTTGGTGCTCTCTGAGTTTGGGCAGAACCAAGCTCAGAGAGCACCAAGCACCAAGGAACCCACACCTGCTGAACCACTGGCTACCATATTATCAAAGACTTTTTCTGTAATGTGCTTAAGACTCGTCCATAGGGAAAATCTTTTCAAATTCTCAGTGTTGGCCTATCTTTTCATTAAACATGAAGTGAAAGGCCCAGTGAAAAGCTGGCTGGGGAATTCTGGGAGTTGAAGTCCATACCTCTTCAAGTGGCCAAGGTTGAGAAACACTGGCCTAGGGACATCTTTCTTCCTGGAGATTTACAACCAGATGGAATGCAAGATGCATTTCTCATGCCATTCAGAGCCATTCTTGTGACTGTTGAATCCCCAAACCCTTTGACATTTTGGGAAACTCCAGGATCAGAAAGTTTTCCAATTTTCTGACAAAAATCTTTTCACCATCTTCTGCCATGAACAGTATGCATTGGTGGGTCCTATCGCTTCATGCATATTCTGAATTGTTCTTATCCATCTATGGTTTTTTTCCCTTAATTGTTACGAGGTTAATTACTTGGCTGCTGTTGTTGTTTAGAAGCCTCAGATTGAGAGATTTCTAACTCCACAAGACAGCAGCCACAAAATTAAATTTGCTACTGTTTGCATGTTTACTGCCAAACTGCTTTAACCAAAACTTCGTTTACCGTATGGCGAGCCAACATTTGTCCTTAATAATGAAGCACCCTTTCTCAAATTACAACCAATTTTTGAACCACGCTTTCGAACGAGGTTACATGTCTCAAGAACATTCCTAATTAACTCCATCAGTTGGACAGAAAATGATTTTTAAACAACAACAAAAAAATTGTTGCCTTTCTGAAAAGTGACCTTTCTATCAACAAACATACTACTTAATTTAAACAAGAACCCAAACCTTCAGCGCCGTATGTTTACTCAGTAGCTGAAATAAAGGTCAAACAGTTACCATTGTAAATGTGGCATTTCGCCTTTCATATTTTGGAAAGCATTAATTACTTACACATATATACACAAACACAACTGCTTTGATTTGATCAGGAAGCCTTTTATATGAGAAAAGCAGCGAACAGCAAAAGAGTCCTTCTGGATCAAACCGAAAGCAAGGCTGGCTGTAAAATTCTGGGAGCTTAAAGTCTTAAAGTTGCTAATGTTGGACATCCTTGTTCTAATCCAGAATTTTGCAGTGACTTCCAGGTTGGCCAACCAAATGAATATAAGGTGCCAACCAGTTGGCACCTTATTATATTCATGCTCTCAAACACCTGGTGTGGAAAACAAAGTGTCTCTAACATTGGATACATCTACTGAAATTATCCAGTTTGGTGGCCCATCAAATTCTGTCGTTGCCTCTTTGAATGCATGAAGCCATTTTGCTCCTTTACTCTCTGACAAGAGACAACATAAGCTTTTGTATTACAAGCATAGATTAAATGTCAGCCCGAGCATGTTGAGGTGGTTTATTTCATTAATTAATTTAATTGCAAAAGTTGTTAGCCACCCTAGTCCTAAAACCCAGGGCCACGTACGACAAGCATCTTAAAAAACAGCATTATAGAAGCAAATGAATCCATCTCAAAAGGAATGCCAAGAAATAGAGGAAGTTAAAAGGGGTGGTGGGTGGTGGGTGGTGAAGGTGCTGGACTAGGAACCAGGAGGCAGTGAGTTCTAGTCTTGCCTTAGGCATGAAAGCTGTCTGGGTGACTTTAGGCCAGCCCCCCCCCCCTCTCCAGCTAACTCTGCAGTCCCTGAGGTTTTCCTGGCATGGTTTTTCAGAAGTGGTTTGCCATTGCCTTCTTCATAGGGCTGTGAGATAGTGACTGGCTCAAGGCCAAGCAGTTCGCTTCGTGTCTAAGACGGGACTAGAATTCAGTCTTCCACTTCTAGTCTGGTGACTTCACCACTAAACCAGCGTGGTTCTCAAGGACAAGATTTAGACAACACTTAAGAAAGGGAAGAGAATCATAACTGAGAACTATTCCAAGGTCCAAAGGCTGCATTCACATGTATTGGATAGTAGGGTAGACTCTCCTAAGCATTAGCTCACCCGTGACATCTTTGGAACCATCAGCTCTTTGCAAGATCCTATTTAATGTCACATCTTTTCCAGGATCAGAGATATGGTTTGGCAAATCTGGTGGGGTTGGGTGCAGAGTAATGGTTGCCCAAACTATTTTGCAGCCCTGAAGAAACAATAATTCAGCAAACAGATGCCCCCCCTCCCCCGCAAGCAGCCAACCAAGCGTGGCTTTAGAAAAATCCAATAAAAAGCTTAAGTTTTTGTCACCCTGTGATAACATTTCAGAACATTTTGGGGAAGGGAATTGAGAGAGAGATAGAGATAGAAAGTGCTTAATAGAATTAGCCAGGGAATTGGGATGCCCGAATATTTCAGTCAGATTAATGTTAATCATAGCATGGTTTACAGCATAAAGGGAGCTTAGAGAATAAACACAGCTGACTTAATACATCCCTGGAGTAACTTCATTAACTCCAGTGAAGCTACTTTGGGCGTAAATCTAGCCTGGGCTTCCAAGAGGAACTTTGAACATAACTGATTCGAATAACCAAAGACCTACACACACACACACACACACACACACACAGAGAGAGAGAGAGAGAGAGAGAGAGAGAGAGAGAGAGAGAGAGAGAGAGAGAGAGAGAGAGAGAGAACAAAAGGCATGATTCGATTCTGTAAGGAAGGGGTCCCCAACCTTGGCAACTTTAAGACCAGCGGGCTTCAACTCCCAGAATTGAAAGTCCACGAGTCCAAAAAAGGGCCAAGTTTAAAGACTCCTGGCCTAGCCCAGTGTTTCTCAACAGTGCTGTCTGGGGGATTCTGGGAGTTGAAGGCCACATATCTTAGTTGCCAAGCTTGAGAAACACCGACCTAACTTCTCTCACACAGGATTGTGGTTATAAGAAGAAACAAAGAGGGAGATCTCCCATCAGTGAACCTGAGCGGCCCTTGAGGTTGATATAAATATCAGGAGGACATTGAGACGTCAACTTTGGGTTTAGTTATCGTGGCGTTTCTGTAAACCGTTCGCAGTTTTATGTTTGCTTTTGCTTCTCTTTTTCTAGGAACCACTATCTTCTGTATGGAAAAAATAAATATAGCAAGTTTTCGAATTATATCCATAAAATGCCAATTAAATGGGAGACAGGTTAGAATTAATGTCACAGTTAATTAGTTAATATATGCGATTATAGTAGCTCTAATTAAAACCCTAATTGACTTTTCATCACTTATCCTATGTTGGCAGTTTCAACAATTAAACTCATAAATTTCTACCTCATTTCTATTTGGGGATTTTCATGCTTAGCTTACCCCCCGATTCTTTTCAGGAAGTACTCTAACTATATTAAATTATATTCTACATTTTACACAAATGTATCTCATACTGGGTATAGCCACCCTTTTACCTGTATATTTTGCAAGAGAATTGGGGTTCAGGTATGAGTTAGCCTTACAGGTAATATTATCGGTGGGAGTACAAATAGCCGTTGAGTCCAAAATTTCTGCAGCTCAGTGAGACATTTAAGTGAATTTTGCCCCATTTTACAACCTTTCTTATCAGAGTTGTTAAGTGGATCACGGCAGCTGTTAAGTTAGAAACATGATTATTAAGTGAATTGACTTTGCTTGTCAGAAGGTCACAAAAGGGGATCACATGACCCTGGGACGCTGCGACCGTCGTAAACAGGAAGTGTCTGAATTTTGATCACGTGACCACGTGCAACGGTTGCAAGTGTGAAACATGGCCGTAAGTCGCTTTTTTCAGTGCTGCTGTAACTTTGAACGATCACTAAATGAACTATTGTAAGTCGAGGACTACCTGTGTTGCAAGGAGAATAAAGAATATCCCTTAGATCAGGGGTAGGCAACCTCGGCTCTTTTATGACTCATGGACTTCAACTCCCAGAATTCCTGAGTCAGCATAGCTGCCTTAGATGCTCATTGCTCAGTTTTTTCATGTCAGGCTCCAAAAACCAAGACAGACACATTGAAGTTCTTCTAGGCAGTTTCTCTATGGTTCCCTACCTATAGACAGAAATCTTACCAAACTAAAACGGACTACTTGCACCATAAAACATACAATATCCTCTAGGAACTGTTAGTGAGGGAGGAGCTATCTTCACCCTCTTTCTCTCATACCAACTATCTAAACTTTGCTATCTCTTGCTCCTCTGGAATGCAGCCCCTCCCTCCTGGGAATCCAGACTACATTCCATCACAGTTCATTTGTGAATCAGTACATTTTTCCAGGATTTTGCCCTGCAACACTATTAGTATCATGTGGTGTTTTCTTAAACATATTACCCAGGCTGCAAATATTCCAGAGGACCTTCAGCTAACACTTTGCTGCCATCTAGCTATCTTCTGGATTTCTGCAGGCTGGGTCGGCCATCTTAAAGGCATTGGTGTATAGTGGTTGCTGCACATCACCATCCCATTTCTTTAGATAGCAGTTGGGAGGCATGATTTATCAGTGGTTAATTGCTATTTCAACTTATTTACTCTTCCTATGATTTTACTTGTAACCGATATAGAGGATTCTTTCTCTGGCTGTGTCAGTAATGTGAAAACATTTGGATGTAGCATTTGTTCATGGGTGCAGGAAGGATAATGAAAATTTTGGCTGGAAAACGGGATCCTCTGGCTGACCTCCTCCTCCATCTCTGCTCCTTTGCCAGACCGCACTTTCAAGCCTCTGAAAAAAATCACTTTTGAGTTCCCAAATGCTCCTGTGGACTTATTTCCCAGAATTCTCCAACCTGCACCGCCATTACTGAGAATTCTGGTAATTCCTAGTCAGCCATATGCCCAGATGGAGAAAAAATTATTCTCAACAAAGTCAAAAGAGAAGTAGCTTGTGGAGGAGTTTTTTTTTTCTCCAGTTTGATGCTGAGGGAACAAATTAAGGAGACCCGAAGAAGCAATTCACTTAATGTCTGAATCTAAGCCAGGTCCAGTGCCAGGCTCAAAAGAATGATGGAAAGATGGAGAGAAAAAAGACCCTTCCATTTTCCCAATTGAACTTCCCTTTCCAGCCACATTTTTCTCTTTGCCCCCTCCCCCTTGAAACGTGCCCACCACAAACATACAAACAAGCACACACAGATATATGGGGGGGAAAGAGAGGGGGGAAGAGGGGAGAGAGAAGAGAGAGGGGGGGAGAGAGAGAGGAGAGAGAAAGTGGAGAGAGAAGGGGGAGAGAGAGAGGGGTGAGAGAGAGGAGAGAGGGGGAGAGAGAAGGGAGAGGGGAGAGAGAGGGGGGAGAGAGGAGAGAGAAAGGGGAGAGAGGAGAAAGAGAAGAAAGAGAAGGAGAGAGAGGGAGAGGAGAGGGGAGAGAGAGGGGAGAGGGGAGAGAGAGAGAGGGGAGAGAGGGGGGAGAAAGAGAGGGAGAGAGAGAGGAGAGAGGGGAGAGAGAAGAGAGAGGGGAGAGAGAGAGGAGAGAGAGGAGAGAGAAAGGGAAGAGAGGAGAAAGGGGAGAAAGAAAGGAGAGAGAGGTGAGAGGGGGGAAAGAGAGAGGGGGAGAGGGGAGAGAGAAAAGAGAGAGAGGAGAGAGAGGGGGGAGAGAGAGAGGAGAGAGAAAGGGGAGAGAGGAGAAGGAGGAGAGAGAAAGGAGAGAGAGGGGTAAGAGAGAGGAGAGAGGGAGAGAGAGGGGGGAGAGAAAGGGAAGAGAGGAGAAAGGGGAGAAAGAAAGGAGAGAGAGGTGAGAGAGAAGAGGGGGGAGAAAGAGAGGGAGAGAGAGAGAGAGGAGAGAGAGGGGGGAGAAAGAGAGGGAGAGAGAGAGGGGGGAGAGAGAAAGGAGAGAGAGAGAGATTGTGATCAATAGTATGTTCAAGCTGAATCTCTAATTCAGATAAAGTTCCTTCTTCCTGTTAACTAATTTCGCTCCCTCTGTTCCTATTGCTCTTTCTCCTTATTTCCCTTTCATCTTGCTTATTATCATTGCTCCCATCATGCCTGCTGCAAAGCATGGGCCTTCCTTGGAATTAATCAAGTTGTAGCTAATCAAACGGCTGGCATTAGCATAAAGTTCAGTTAATTGTCTCCCTTCCACTTTATGAGGAAATAACCTCATAAAGCACATTTCTGATTAGATAAAGGGCTCTTTCAAATAATAATAATAATAATTTTAAAAGGCAGTAAGATCCATCAGCCGGCTGCGGATGGTTTTAAGGAGAAATAAAGGAAAATGAGGAGTCTTGGCTTCACTATTAGCTCGGTATCTTTTTTTTCCTTCTATTTTTTTTTCTTTCCCATTTGCACTTAAGCTTTCTGTTTTATTTCTTCCTTTTTTCCCATCTTACTCTATTTTAGTTTGTATTAATTTTTACGCTTGTTTTTAAAACTTTGAGTAGCGTTGTATGGGGGAAAACAATTAAAGCAAGTCTTTACCCATTCAAGAACAGAAACATGGAGGGGGTATGCTGGATTGTGGAAATGGAAATCAATAGATTGCATTTTAGCCTGGTGAGCGTACTGGGTGCATTAACCTGGAGACTTTAATTTCTGGTTCAACATGCCATTTGCAAGCCCAGTGATAAAAACAAGTTCCTCCCTGTTCTTTGCATTGCTCTTTCCAGGATGGTTTTTCACGGTGGGTTTGCTTTTCCGGTGGTCTCCCATCCCGGCGTCTGCCAAGACAATGAGTAAAGAAAGCCCGATTAGGGCTGTCATCTGCCGCAGGTCCCTCCCCAGGCAAAGCACGCAGGAGCTCCGCTTCGCCCTGGGTCAACCTGCCTGGAAATCAAGGCTCGCACAGGACAAGGGCGTGGGAGTCCTTCCTTCCTTCCTTCCTTCCTTCCTTCCTTCCTTCCTTCCTTCCTTCCTTCCTTCCTTCCTTCCTTCCTCCCTCCCTCCCTCCCCTCTCTCCTGCCTTTCCTTCTTGCCTTCCTTCCCTTTCCTTCCTTCCTTCCTTCCTCCCTCCCTCCCTCCCTCCCCTGCACAGCACCTACTGGGAGCAGCGACCTTCCTTCCCTTTCTCCCTCTCCTGCCTCCCTGCTCAGCTTCACACAACCCGTTCTGCAAACGCGGTGGGTTTCGCGTGTCGTGGGAACCCATCCCGGTGGTCCAAGGAAAGCCGAGCCAAGGGCCACGTGGGAATCCACCCAGCCCTCCCCCTGCCTCCTCCTCCTCCTCCTCCTTCCCCCGAGCAAGCTTGCTGGGTGCCAACGGCCACCGCAGCTTTAAAGCCAGATCCACGTGAGCCGCGCGGCTGGCTGGCTGGCTGGCTGCCCCTCTCCCTCTCCCTCTCTCCCCCCCATTGCAGCGCCTCGCTCGGCTGCCTCCTCCTCCTCCTCTTCCTCCGCGGCGCCCCCCAGCCCGAGCCAGGCAGAAGCTCCGCGCTGCAGTTCTGCGCAAAGGAGCAAAGCGGCGGCGGCGGCGACGAATCGAAGTTTCCGCGCGACCCGGAGCTCCCCGCGTGACCCGATCCGCGGGTGGGCAGGCAGGCAGCCAGCCAGGCAGGCGGAGGGAGGGAGGGCCAGCGCGCCTCCTCCTCCTTCTCTGCCTGCCCGCCTTGCTTCCTTCCCACCCTCCTTCTTTCCTTCCCTCCTTCTTCCCACGCGGGGAGGGCGAGAGCGACCCTCGGCGGGCGGACGCGGCGGATCCCTCCCCGGCTGGACTGGCGAGCGAGCGAGCGAGAGGCGAAGGAGGGGCGGAAGAAACGGGGGGACCCCGCCGGCGCCCCACCTTCTTTCCAGCAGCAGTAGCAGCAGCAGCACAGCCGCCCCGCGGTTGCGCCGATGCCGGCCCGGCTAGTTGGGTGGTGGTAGCAGTCGCGGACCGGGCCAGCAGCTGCGGACTCGAACCCCGAGCCAGCGAGCGACCATGGGGCGACCCGCCGCTCCGACAGTCTTCCTCTTGCTCCTGGGGCTTCTGGCCGCCTCGCTCGCCGGCTTCCCCAACACCATCAGCATAGGTGAGAAGCGGGAGCCCCCCCCCTCACCCCCTTTTCCCCGACTCGCATGATCTTCATCTCCACCCTCCTCACGTTAAGTGTTGGATGAAAGCTTTGAGGCGAGGGGGGGGGGCTTGCTTCAGCTCAAAACTCCCTATCCAACTGCCTTTCCCCCCCCCCCTCCACCACCCCTTTCCTCCCCTCCCTCGGCTGCAATAACCCCACAAGGAGTTAGTTGCTCGCCGTTGGAGTTGGGACTACTCCGAATAGGGTACCCAACAATTGAGGGAAGCGGGTGGGGGGGGGTGGGCTGGAGGAATCTCAACTGAACGATTGAATTGAACGTAACGGTTTGGTCGCTTGGAAAGCGAGGGGGAATGCAGCGCAAGTGATCGGGCGCCGGGCTTTAATGCGGATTGGGATCCTTTGGCCCGCCTGCGGGATCTCTCGGCTGAAGTTGGGCGTTTCGGAAGCCAGCCGTGCCTTGCTTGGGTGCAAAGGAAGCGGATCCCTTCCCTTCCCTTCCCCGGGAGAACTGGCAGGGCAAAAAACTTCCGTGGAATTGTGCCACGCGGGGCCAGCCTGTCTGGGTCGGGGGTTGCTGTTTGCAAGCCCACCGAATGCCCTCCCCCCCCCACACACCGGGCTTCCCTTTGAAACTTTTTGGGGTTTGGTCTGAGCTGATGTGCCTGGGTTTTGAACCCACGTCCGGGAGCTGTCCAAGTGCTGCAAATGAAATCTGTTTTTGCAGGGTTTTTTTTTTTTTTTTTTTTGCCCTGGCATTTTTTTTTCTTTTTAATTTTTTTTGGGGGGGGGGCTGAAATACCCGGTTTGGCTCTCCGGGAGAGGGAGGGGCGAGAGAACCCCATGTGCCAGACAAATAAGATGAAGCATTCATGGGGTGCCCTTCCCCCCCCCAAGCTGGCACGGGGTACCCAGCCAAAACCGTGTGGGGGGGGGGAAGTGCAGGTGGATGATCAAAATAATCCGCGCCTTGTCTGTCTGCAACGACTCCGTGCTGCTGCAGCAAATGTGTGTGTGTGTGTGTGTGTGTGTTTGCGTGCGCGCGTGTTTTTTTTTTTTTTAATTGTTCTATGTGTAGGAGTGTAAAAATTGCCTGCCCACTTGGGTTCTTCTGGGGCACTGAAAAATGCCAAGCTGTACTTAAAAATAGCATTTTGTTTGTGGAGCATTTACCTCTTACGGTTTGCTCTCCCCCCCCCTTTTCCAGTTATATCTTATTTTGTTTCCTTCCCACCCCCTACGTGCTGTGCAGAAAGAACACGCGGGGGGGGGGCTTGTTTTGCTGCTGCTGCTGCACGGAAAAAGAGTTTGGTTGGGTGGGCTGAAGAAGGAACTAGAAAAGCGGACCCTTATTTTTCAGGGGTTCTATTCCACCCCACCAGCCTGAACACGATCAGGAATCTGGTGGCTAAATCCTACTGGTATGTCTAGTGTAACAAAGAGAAGGGCTGGGGGGGGGGTGTGTGTGACATGACAGCTGAATTCCCAGTACTTGAAGGGCTGTCACAGAGAAGAGGGAGAACTGATGTATTCTCCAAAGCGTCAGAGGACAGGGCAAGAAGGAATGGGTGAAAACTCCTTAAAGAGAAATCCAATCTAGAACTAAGGAGAAATTTCCTGACGGTGAGAATAATTAACCAATGGAACAGCTTGTCTCCTGGAGTTGTGGGTGCTTCATCACTGGAGCTCTTCCAGAAAAGATTGGACAGCCATTTGTCTGTGATGCACTCCTGCTTGAAAGAGGGGTTGGACTAGAAGACCTCCAAGGTCCCTTCCAGCTTCTCTTCTCTTCTCTTCTCTTCTCTTCTAGTCTAGTCTATATTCTAGTCTATATTCCATCCCATTCTACTCTACTCTCTAGTCTATATTCTAGTCTATATTCCATTCCATTCCAGTCTAGTCTATATTCTAGTCTATATTCCATCCCATTTTACTCTAGTCTAGTCTAGTCTAGTCTATATTCCAGTCTATATTCCATTCCATTCCATTCCATTCCATTCCATTCCATTCCATTCCATTCTATTCTATTCTATTCTATTCTATTCTATTCTATTCTATTCTTTCTTCTCTGCCCAGAAGGCAGCTGCAATCTGCCATTCTATTTGGTAGATAAGAATACCTTCAGGGCTAGTTGAAACTTTGCTTAGGGACCTTTTACCTCTGTTTTATTTAGGCTGCTTTGGAGGGCAGGGGAGGGAGCCACATAATTGCACATTTAAATCTGGTGATCCCTGGAGATCAGAGAGCTAGGTTTTCTCAGATCTGGGGTTCAGTACATGGTTTTAATCATTTCCCCCCCCTAAATAAGTCCATTCTGGTCTTTGAATAGCTGTACAGGTTTGGGACAGAATAGGCTTACCTGCCTTAGCCTTGGCTCTGACTGAGCATGGTTAGGCTGTGGTTCTTCTAGCCATTTAGCCTGAAGGATGCCTCTCTGAATGCAGCAGGATTTATTTCTGATCGCAGGGATGGAGAGAAGCAAATTCTGCCCTGAGCTTTCCTGCTTTGAAGTACATCTCTTCCCCAGTTCCATTTTCCAACACAGCCCTCTGTGGAAATTGACCCGGGAAATCAATCCCATGGACCGCCGCATATAACAATGCTCAGATCGGGCTGCGTTTTGGATTGGGGGGGGGGAAGTCCTGCCCAACTTGCTTGGGCTGATGCTGTAGGTAGGATGTCTCTTGGGGGTTTCGACCTTCTTGCTTGAAAGGGGTCTTGCAGGATTAGAAGCCCCCCCCCCTTCTCTGTGCCTCAGAAGAACTCACTACACAGAGGGACCTGGCTGAGCATAAACCTAGGTAGAATTCCCCTTGTACTTTATAGATTTGCTGCTTGGTCTGACTTGTCTCGCCTTTGAAACCCCTTTGCTTTTTCAACGGGGCTGAGTTCCAAATTAGCATGGCTGAGAATTACAGCCCAGCAGGATTTGAAAAGCCTCTCTGTGTGTGTGTGTATATGAGAGAGAGAGAGAGAGAGAGAGAGAGAGAGAGAGAGAGAGAGAGAGAGAGAGAGAGAGAGAGAGAGAGAGAGAGAGAGAGAAAGAGAGAGAGCAAGAGCAAGAGCAAGAGAGAACAACATTCCTGCATTGAAGATGTGAATGCAGATTTATGTAGCTTGCTGATTTTTGACATGAAATGTGGTCTTGGGTAACAGTAAATGCCTCAGGGCATTTTAAACCAGACGATCCTTCTGTTTTCTCCCAATCCTCAGTGTTGTTGGTTTTTTTTTGTTTTTTTAAAAAATATCCTATGTCTTCTCCATTGTAGGAGGACTTTTCATGAGAAACACTGTCCAGGAGCACAGCGCATTCCGATTTGCTGTGCAGTTGTACAACACAAACCAAAATTTCACAGAAAAGCCGTTTCATTTGAACTACCATGTGGATCATCTGGATTCTTCTAACAGTTTTTCAGTGACCAACGCATGTAAGTAGCTGGCTGGATTTTCTTACAATCCCACGTCCCCTGCTTAGTTTTCAAACCTTTCTTCTCTTCTTCCATCTGGTCTCTCCTTCTTTTTGCCCCAACATCCAGAGCTGCGGTATGAGAAACTACAGACTGTGTCACAGCAGCCAAGCATAAGGAGAAGTTAATTTATTGTGCAGGGCTTTCTGCATAGGACAAAATGGGTTGATTCTTACAGGCCAAATATGGATTGCTTTCTCTTCCTTCCTCTGAAGCCTTTGAAAGACCGAGGCAAAAAAGAGAGAGGAAAAAAAAAGACACATAAGTTCATTGTTGAGGTTTATATAAACTGATGTTCAGTGGTGATAGGGGGCATTATTTGACAAATAATATGTTTGCAGAAACTAGCATAGTGGCTGTTGTTTAAAGTGACCTTGGAATGATAAGGGGAGAATGGATTTTTTTTTTTTTGGCCCTTTTCTGCCTTAAAATAGCTTTTCTCCTTGCAAAGAATGTGTGTGCGTACATGTGTGTTTGTGTGTGTGAGAGAGAAACAGTGAGAAGGCAGTAGAAAGGGAGAGACGTCACCTAGGAATTGGAGGGCCAGGAGAGAAATGGTGTAGAAAGCTTGATGGGCTGGAAAGAAAGGAAAAAATTAGCACCACAGATGTATACAGTTTTTTTTCCTTCTTGTTTTGATGTCTCCTGTTCCACTTTCTTTCTGAGCAATTAAAAAAAGAAGGGATAGAGTAGGGTGAAGGAAAACAAATCCATTGACCTTTGATATACTGCAGCTGGTACTTCAAGTCCAATCAGGAAAGTCCAGTCTTAATGTTAGGAGATGTTTTGATTTGGGAGCAGGAATATTGATACAGATATGGTTTCTATCTTAGGGCCAAACGGGTCTCTTAGTTAGGGCCCAATCAACTTGAGAATGAAAGATAATGGATAAGCAGTAAATGAAGTCAGTTTACTCTAGAAAGAGTGCAGAGAAGAGCAACAAAGATGATCAGGGGACTGGAGGCTAAAACATATAAAAGAAATGGTTGCAGGAATTGGGTATGGCTAGTCTAGTAAAAAGAAGGACTAAGGGTAACATGATAGCAGGGTTCCAATATTTGAGGGGCTGCCACGAAGAAGAGGGGGGGTCACCTATTCTCCAAAGGACTTGGGCAGGGAAAGAAGAAATGGATGGAAACTAATCAAGGAGAGAAGCAACCTAGAACTAAGAAGGAATTTCCTGACAGTTAGAACAATTTACCGTGGACTAACTTGCTTTCAGAGGTTGTGGGTGCTCCATCACTGGAGGCTTTTTAGAAGACATTGGACAGCCATTTGTTTGGAATGGTATACGGTCTCCTGCTTGAGCAGGGGGTTGGATTGGAAGACCTCCAAGGTCCCTTCCAACTCAGCACTGGGTTGAGGTGGCTACATGGTGCCCCCAGCCAACTGATGCTGGTCAAATGCAGCATGGGAGAGGAGGAGAGGGAGAAAGAGACAGAGGGAGGGGCAAGGGAAAGGGAGAGAGAGAGAGGGAAGGAGAGGGAGATGGAGAAAGAGAGGGAGGGATAGGGATAGAGAGAGAGGGAAGGAGAGGGAGACAAAGAGAGAGGGAGAGAGAGAGAGAAAGAGACACAGACAAATTGAGAATCACAGTTCTTGAAACTAGCCAGGTGAATTTGACCCCCTCGAAACAAGGATCCCATGCATTCTGTCTTCTACGGCAGTGGAAACACAACAACAATCAATAACAATTTGTTAGTTTTTTCTTGATATTCTAAATTAGTTCCCTGCCATCTAATCCCAATCCTGGAAAGCAGTACTTTGATGCTTCAGCTGCTACTCAGTCTGAAATGGAGCGATATTTATGCAGCGTCAATCAATCTGAAATTGCACTGTATTATATTTATATACTCACTAGTGCTACATGACCTGCTGTGACAATGTTTTTGCCTTCCTTATTGCATCCCTTTTCTACGTGTGACCCAAGTAAAAAAACAACAACAACCACACAGATACACGAAATTGGATCTTGAACCTTGCTTAGCCTACAATCTGTGTCAGTTTCCTTAGATCTAAAGCCACGGCACATTTAATCAGATCAGAGAGTGATTTAACAGAGTGATGAGGAATTATGGAAAGGGTGAACATGCTGTGTGAACCTAGCCTGCCTGATTTATTTGTAGTTCAGTGGATTGTGGGTTAATTCAATCCCTAGGCTTAAGTGAGTTGTGTGAGCCTAGCTAGTGGGTTTGAATTTAGAAGTGTATTGATGATGTTGTTTGCATATCTTGGTCTTATTATTTTATTCAGCTGAATATGCAGACTGGGGTTGGTCATTCATTTATTTGTGTTGGGCTGATGTGCAATGGCCACATCTGGAAACCTTTGAAGACCACAGTAGATCTTTTCCTCCATCGGTGGAGGCTCATGCATCCATCTGGCTGTGTGTTCTGGATCTAGGATGCTTAACCCTACCCTTAAGAAAGAAAATGAGGAAGGATATTTGGGCCGTGCTCCTGTCTTTCCCTAAAATATTGCTGGGAATTCACTGTAAGTCAGGGGTCCTCAACCTAGGCAACTTTAAGACTTGTGGACTTATTTAGTTTTAGAACTTGCATCAGTTTTCAAGTTTTATTTCTCATATCTTCTTTATGTGCATCACAGACATTTGGGGAGCAGTTTTCCATAAACTTCACCTTATCCTTATCATTTAAGGACTTAGTGTAATCCTCTTTGAGGTGCAGTCTGTCTGAATTTAATATGTATTTGAAACTCAACTTTGTTTTCACCCAATTTGAAGACAGCAGCATAAATATTGTTTGATTTGAGGAGTGGCAAACAATTTATATTTGTTCATGTTAAAATGCAACATTCTGTCTCATTTCTAACTGTAGATATGGCTTCCCTTACATGTTCTACTAGGATAATCTCCACTTGAATAACTACACAGCCTCGTTTTCTTAATCTGAGGAATCCATAGATGATTATAATTTGCTGATCATGCAGGGTTCTGGAAATAGCCGTAATCGCCAACCTTTAATTTAGTGTTTAATCATGGTGATGTATTAAAATGGGCATCTCTTGTTAATTATTGCTCCACTGTTATTATTAAGGAACCCGTGTCTGACAAATATGGAATACATCATCATCAGTTACGAATCTTGGTGTCCTGATGAGAGTTAGGGACATTAATCAAGGAGAGACTCAACCTAAAAATAAGGAGAGATTTCCTGATAAAGTGAGAACAATTAATTGGTGGAATTACTTTTCTCCAGAAGTTGTGGGTGTTCCATCACGGGAGGGTTTTGAGAAGAGATTGGATGACCACTTATCTCTGCTTAAACAGGGTAGTTGGACTAGAAGACTTCCAAGATCTCTTCCAACTTGGTTATTCTGTAATCTAGAAGGCCACTACTATTTTATGGAAGACTTCGGCTGGATGTGATCATAGAGATGTTTCTCCTGTTCTCCTATTTTTCAGGCTGGGACCAGCTTATTTTTTTTCAAGAAGGCTTAGCTGCAAGGCATAAACCTAGTGGCCCTATTGTTTCATTTAAATGTTCCTAGTATTTGTAGGTCCAATGTCTTTGACTAGGCAACTCCTCATAGATCAATGTGATTGTTAGAACTGCCATCTGTTTTTCATGCTCATATTAGTCAGCGTTGTATGGCAGAGAATGCCCTAATTCTTTGGGACAGAGATGACATTTCTATCCGTTTGGCAATAGCTCTTCGTCAGATGAATTGATTTAAAGCAGACCAGTTCTAACTTTTTGTGAGCAAGTGGAAAAGAGCCGCAACCTGTCCCTGTTCCAGTCCTTTTCCATCCTACTTGATGCACAGCAGCATCTGTTGGCCAAGTGCATTGAGGAAAGGCTGGGAAAGGTGACCTTCCAGGAATAAAAAAGCTTACCTGATGATATATTATAAACGGTGGGTGATGGTGGAAACGTTATTTGTGGGCTTGGATAGGGAATATTTAAAGATTTTGCAGCTACAAATAAATAAACCAAATGGAGGCTATTCGTGCCAAACCTGAAAGTAATTTTTTTAAACATCTGAAGATATTTATAGTCATATGCCAAGGGTGATTCCCTATCTTTCTGCAAATGAGCTACTGATTGCCATTCTTGATGGGTTCACTTGACTTATGATTTTATTTATTTATTTGTATCTATCCTGCCTGTATTATTTTTAAAAAATAACTAAAGGTGGCGAAAACCTTCTTCCTATTTTCCCCACCACAACAACTCTTGAGGTGAGTTTGGCTAAGAGACAAGGACTGGCCCAAGATCACCCATCTGGCTTTCATGCCTAAGGCGGATCAGAAATCACAGCTCCTGGTGATTGGCCCACAATCACACAGCTGTTTTTCTTGCCTAAGGCAGAACAAAAATCACTTGTCCTGATTAATTGGCCCAGAAACACCCAGCTAGCTTTCATGCCTAAGGTGGAATCTCCTGGTGATTGGCCCAAAGTTGATTCCATGCTTCCATGCCTAAGGAGGAACTAGAACTCACTGTCTCCTGGTGATAAGTCTAAAGTCACCCCGCCGGCTTTCCTAGATAAGGTGGGACTTGGATTCAGTCTTTTGCTTTCCGGCCTTAACCACTAGACCAGGGGTCTGCAACTTTGACAACTTTAAGACTTGTGGATTTCAGCTCCCAGAATTCCTCAGCTGAGGAATTCAGAGAGATGAAGTCCACAAGTCTTAAAGTTGTCAAGGTTGCAGACCCTTGCACTAGACCAAATGGGCTCTCCGCAGATGTTTTTCTTCTTATAGTCATCTGGCTTCTCATCCTTCCTCAAGGATTGTTGTCCAATATGCTTGTGCTCTGCAAGCAATAGGTGATTTAACAACAGCTGCAAGTTGATGTAGATACATGTTGTCCTTAAACCTGCCTAGGAAATTCTAGGATTTGTATGTCTAGGATAGGTGGCCAAGAATCTCTTCTTGGTCCATCTCAGTATTTTACCCATCATGACTTTGAGATGGGAAATGGGTGAACTACAAAAGATGTATAAAATGAACCCAAGTTTTATCACCGTGGATTGTCTGATAAATTGGCTGCTTGAGGCAGAGGAGAATCAGGTGGACCAGCCCCATCCCAAGTACAAAAGCTCAGTAGATCTTACAATCTACTTACTTCTACCCAGTAGATCTTACAGTCTCTTACTTCTACTCTGACAGTGGCATAGCAAACAACTTCTAAGGGCGAATTTAATGTTTTTCTGCCAGTACTTCTCATGAATCAGCATCTATCAGTTGACCTAACAATGGGGCCGTCCTTGAGCATGGAAAGGTGCATGTTGCTGGTACTGGGTGGTTGATCTATGGAAGTGAGTTTTATTGGGGGTTCAGTAATGCCTTTCTAGTTTTAATTTTTGTTTAGTTGATAACTGTATTGTGCTTTCATTCTTGTCGGCCACCCAGAATTCCTTTCAATTGATGGGCATCCCTATACCTTTGTCCAATAAACAAATGAGGGTGATTCAAATAGAGATGAAAGAGACACATATTAATTCCAGAACTGTCATGACCAAAAATGAAAGAGGTGTTTGTTTGAAGATGGTCGAGCTAAAAAAATTTTAAATTTTATTTTAAGAATGTTTTCTGAGATTGAACTCACCCATGATTTCAGGTCAATTAATGATGTGGGTTTAGCTGCCATGATGCAAATCCCGCTTTTGTCAACCATGCCTTATGGAACAGATAGCGGTGGTTTAGTCAACAAACTTTGGCTTAGCATCCTGTGTGAACTGGTCCTTGTTGCCTCAGAAAGGAAACTTCCCTCTGAGTTTATGGTGTCTAGTGTGTTGTAAATTGGGGCACGTCTGAAGTAGGACCAAACTATTTTGAAAAAAGCAGAGAAGGGAAATTTTGGAGGCTGAAAAAAAAAAAAAAGACTCCCCAATGCCATTTGGTCAAACCACTTTCTTTTCTTCATCCAGTTCCCTCTCTGTGATAGTTCATCTTATGTCAGCTGTTCATGCTTGTGTTGATGTTTTTCCTATTTTGGGAGATGTGATGGATAAGCAGAAATGCTTTTTTAAAAAAAGACCCCTGTTTGGGTTTCCCCCCACTTATAGGTGATTTAGATGTTAGTGATCTTTGCAGGCTTAAGCTTTTTGTGGCCCTTAAGGTAGGAAAAGAAAAACCACTGATGAATGCAGGAGCTAACTTGCTTTATAAGTCCAAGCTGTGTAACCAAAGGCTGAGCCAGCAGGTGGATGCTGCTGAGATGTTGCGGGGGTTTTTTGGCTCACGCACGGAGTAAGACATCTTTTGCTGGAATATGGTGCAACAGGACAGCGGCAATGCCCAACTTTATCACGGGTGGGTCTCTGTCTAATTCCTCTCCTCCTTTTCCCCCTGGATTTAAATTAACTCCTCCGTCGGCCTCGGATACTATTAAGGTTTGAATGGATGCTTTCAAGTTCTCGCGTGCCTCTGCTGTCTCTTTCTAGTTTGTGCCTGTAGTGTACACTCTACCATATTCCTGAAGCCACTGCAGTGTCAGCTCATTAGCAAACAGATCGCATATTTCTCTCTCCCCCCCCCACTTCTGCATTGTCATTGCAAAAAAAAAAAAAAAAGCCGTTGTACACCTTTAAGGCCAAGAAATGGACTGTTAGATCACGTACTATTTACAGAGAATGTTTAGAAAAGCGAGTGCAAAGCTTGAGTGACTGATTCCTCTCTTAGAACATTCCAAGAAAGGGCTGGCTTGAAGGCTAAAGAAAAACCCTGCAAAGGGACCATCCTTTTTAGTAAAATACACAAGCCCCAAAGCTGTGCTTTGCAAAAGGCAGGGGATGTCAGTTTTCAGTATTGCCTGGAGCAGATTTTTCTGGGACCCATCCTTAGCCCTGCTGCTTGTGTGCATATTTCTTAACGCCCCTGGACCAGTCTGCTCTCTTTGCCCCAGCTCCATCATTTTCCTTAAAGAAGGGACAAGTACCTGGGATTGTTTTTGTTTTTTTTTTGCCTTTGTTTGCTGTGAGAGGTTCTCATTGTCTTTGTTTGGGTGAGGTTTTCGGGGTCTCCATTCCTTCCTTCCTTCTCCTTGAGGGTGATTTACAATCCATCTTGCAGAGGGTAGAGATTTAAGGAAGGGCAGACGTAGGGAAAAGTCTGCAGCTGCCACTACAGAGATGGCGTTCTAGGAATTCCATGCACGGTAGACTGGTGAACCAAGACTCAGATGGGACCAATTTATCTGGCAGGCTTTGTCCCATCTCCTGCGACGCTTAACTTGATGCTGCAGCATGAATGTTTCCTCCTGGCAGTAGACAAACAGATTCTTCCTGTACCTTTGGCTCTCCCCTGGGAAAAGAATGGCAGTGCTCAAACTAGCCAGTTTACGACTTTCCAGGGTCTCTTTTGTGGACAGCTTCGCATGGAACAAAAGGGGAGGAGAAGCAAGGTTAACAATCCAAGAAGCAAATTGATTTGGGGCAGTAACCTTCCTTGAGTCCATATGAGTTGTTCAAAGACTTTGTCGATATCAATCTTGCCAATATTTAAAGTTTTCTGCCCCTAAGAGAATCTTCCATTTTTCTACCTTGTTCTCCAGATGTTTAAGAGATTCTTTCCAATTTCTTTCCATGGTGTTTTTGAACCTTTTGTGATTGACAGGAAATAGGATGTTCCTTGTCGGGTTGTCATCTGTATGGTCCAAAAAAATCAAGATGGCAACCACAAGGGTAGGATCAAAGCTCTACTCAATTTTGTGTGCATTCATAAAAACAGGTAGGGCTTTGCATGTGTCTTTGTGGTTGCTATCTTGATTTTTCTTTTAACCATATCCTGCGGTCACCCTTGCATTTATTATGGACCTTTCCTTCTCTAAAAAGCCTTTCCCAGTTTGAAAAAAGCACCACGACTGGATGTCTTCCATTTAATCTTCCCTTGCAATTTAATTGAAGAAAAGCTGGAGACCATTGGAGAGATCACGATATGGTCAAAAGCAGTTTGCATATACGCCTTGGTCCTCTTGAAATGAAGACAGTCCAATAACATTACAAATTTCTCTTTTCCTTTAAAAAAAAAACTGCTAAAAGTGGAATCTCTTGCCTCACACTGAGGGACAACTGGTGAGAAAAATAAATTGATGGAGAAGTTTTCTACACAGAAAAGCCCTATATAAGTACCTGAAGATCTTATCCAGTCTGGTAATAAAATGTCTTTAAATAAACAACCAAGTTCAGAGAACACCAAGGACTCCACGGTTCAACCTTGAGCTACAGATAGTCTCTTCTGTTAATATAGTGTTAGGTTGTCCACTCTATTGGGAGAATGGCAGAAGGGCTTCTGGAGAGTCCATGTGGTTCTGAATACAGACAGGCACTTGATTAGATAGCAGTAGCACTTAGACTTATCTACCACTTCATAGTGCTTTACAGACCTCTCTAAGTGGTTTACAAAGTCAGCATCTTGCCCCCCAACAACCTGGGTCCTCACTTTACTGACCTCGGAAGGATGGAAGGTTGAGTAAACTTGAGCTGGTCAGGATCAAACTCCAGGCAGTGAGCAGAGTTAGCAATAGCACTTAGACGTATCTACCACTTCACAGTGCTTTACAGACCTCTCTAAGCAGTTTACAGAATCAGCATCTTTCTTGCCTCCAACAATCTGGGTCCTCATTTTGCTGACCTCAGAAGGATGGAAAGCTGAGTCAACCTTGAGCCTGTGAGAACTGAACTGCCGAACTGCTGGCAGGTGGCAGTCAGCAGAAGTACCCTGCACTACTGCATTTTAACCACTGCGCAACCACAACTCAGTGGTGCAGTGCTTCAAATGACCATGACAATGTGTTTCTTTGGCTCAGTTTTTCTTTTGTGTTCTTGTTTTGCTTTTTATCAGCAGCCAAAGAAGCCACTGATACTGGATATTAATCCACAAAATCAATTACAGGGAAAAACAGTCTGGTTTTCGAATATCAAAACAGCAGCACAATGTCGGCCCTTTTCATGCTTCAAAAACATCAAGCATAGTGTTAAACTGTGACTTCAAGCAGTGAGATTTTGGTCATAACACAATGGAGGACACCCTTGAGGAAAATTCCCATGAAATTAATTAGTCAGCTGAGGAGGTCTCCCATGTCTATTCACAGAGCACATTTGCTATGTGTGTAGATACGAAAATGCTCACCAAGGAAGAAAGAAGAAAAGAAGAAATATCAAAATGTCATTCCAAAGGAGGAGCTGGTGCGATACACTATAGTGAGCCGGTTGTTGGCAGCAAATACATTTAATAATAAATATGTTATTATAATATTATTACTATGATCAAACAGTCCTCTAGATGTTGAACTGGATTTGGAATTTTTGTCCATCTGTTGAGTCCTTCCCAAGAACCTGGGGCAGGCAGATGTGGTTGTTTGATGGTGTTCAACGTATCGTTGCTGGATGTAAACTCTTCTGAATAGAGATGCCTTTTGCAATTGACTAAGTTTGTCAATGCCTTGGAATAAAGCTGCCTTTTGCAATTGACCAATGGTGAATTTGTCAGTGGTGCTCCAGATGTTTTGGGATTACACTCAAGGCGGCTATTACTATTGGTACTATCCTTGCTTTCTTTTGCCACAGTTGTTCCACTTCTATTTGCAGGTCTTTGTATTTTGTGATTTTTTTCTGCAGTTCTTTTGCTTTGTTGTTATTATTTAGCCTATCTACAACTCAAATCTGACATTATCAATTATGATAATATCTCCCATTCTGTCTCTTTAATTCTTGGTTTGCCCTTATTTCTGTTATTATGAAATGGGACTTGCAGCCACCATCCTTCAACATGGACTTTAGAAAGAGACCACCAGAACAAAATGGAGCTAAATTTTTTTTTTAAAAAAAAGCAAAACCTTTGTTTGATCATTTGGGCCTGAATAGAGACAGTAGCTTTTCATCTCTTCCCACAATCAATTTGACACCGCAAAGCCAGTTGCCATCAATTACTGTTGTAAGAAAAAGTCGCTTGTGTTTACTTTGCATGCCTTCACTTTAATTGAACTGTCATATCCTGTCTCTGCCACTTAACTCCACTGCCTCTCTCACTATATATCTCTGCTGCAGTTGAGAATGCTGGCTTTTGAATCTGATGAGGTTAGCTCTAGTTCATATAAAGTTTAAATTTCATAATTATTTTGCTCGTGTTTCAGTCACAGAACAGTTCTGACCCAGTCTGATGGGAGACCATTCAGTCTTGTTGAAGGCACGCAGTCACCAATATCTTTGTAAAAGAGAGTAGAGGAGTACAAAGAATCTTGAAGGAAATATGTGGCAACTATTAGGAAATGAGAACTTAGCCTGGGAAAACGGGAAAGGATGGGAAAGAAACTCAATATTGGTTTGGCTTGATTCTTTGGTACAAGAGGGAAGGAAGAGGAAACAGAGGCTTTCAACTCTTCTTATTGTACTGAATATCAATAAAGTAGCGTTCTAGAATTTCCTATGTCTATTTCTTCAGACACAGGATGGAGGCTGTCAGGCGCCAAAGATCAGATCCACACATGACGTCTCAATTAAATTATCTATTGCTAAACAGGCTATGCATAGGAATCTTCTCAAGTAACAGTTGGCACCTGCTTGGAGTTAGATAAAGGTGAACAGAATCCAAATGGGCTTGGATTTAATCTGCTTGTGGCTATGTAGGGATTCTAGGCTGATCCCTCTTTTAACTCCAGCCCCAGCTTTTGCCACTTCTTATCCTAGAGCAGGGGTAGGCAACCTTGGCTCTTTTATGACTCATGGACTTCAACTCCCAAAATTCCTGAGCCAGCCATGCTGAGGGGAAAGGGGGAGGTTTCCAAGCTGAGCCATGCTGGCTGAGGAATTCTGGGAGTTGAAGTCCATGAGTCATCAAAGAGCCAAGGTTGCCTACCCCTCTCCTAGAGGGATTGACCAAGGTGAAATAGTAGTTTTCCACTATCTCCAGCCATGATAGAGATGAATAGGAGGCTGTACCTTTTCAGTTGCCCTTTGCCATCTTCATTGTTTCTCACAACTTGTATTTTTACAAATCTTGATTGTGTTGCCACCTCCCATCTCTTTTAGTTTTAAATTTTCCTTGTGAGGCAAAGGCTCCAGGGTGCTTGTCTTTAAATGTCTGCTCTTCTTCCATGTTTTCCCATAACCATCCCTTTAGCCTTGTCTCAGAAAAAATGTTCTAGCAGTAAAAGCTAAAAGGAGAACAGCAGAAGGGTTTGGAGATTTGCCAACATGTGCATTGAGATAGAGAATCTGTCCTCCAGGCGTTGAATTTCAATTCCCAGCATCCCCAACAGTTTGGTCATATTGCTTGGAATCCATGATCACTGAAAACCTAATAAAAAATGGAAGGGCCCAGAGTAGATTTTTCTGCTTGGGTTTTTTTTTTCCATGCTTTGCTAATAATTTTAAACGAGAATTTTAAATCTGCTAATATCTGTTAATATAACCTATCTACAAATGTATATCTGCTAATCATTTTAAAAGAGAGTTTTAATCATTTTAAAAGAGAGCTTTGATTCAGGCATAGAATCAAAATCACGTGATTAGTACAGCTTTATAAAACCTTAGTAAGACCACACCAGTTTTGGTCACCACATTTACAAAAAAGAGACTTTGTTGAGATTTTGGGGAAAGTGCTGAGAAGAGCAACTAAGATGATTAAAGGCCTGGAAATGAAAACATATGAAGAACAATTGAGGGATACTATATGGCTAGTCTAGAGGAAAGAAGAACTAGGGGTGACATGAAAGCAGTATTTGAGGGGCTGCCACAAGGAGGAGAGGGTCAATGTATTTTCCAAAGCACCAGAAGGCAAGGCAAGAAACAAATGGATGGAAACTAATCAAAGATGGAAGCAAACTGGAATTAAGGAGAAACTTCCTAACAGTGAGGACAATTAACCAGTGGAACAGCTTGCCTCCAGAAGTTGTGGGTGCTCCATCACTGGAGGTTTTTAAGAAGAGACTAGGCAGCCATTTGTCTGACATGGTATAGGGTTTCCTGCCTGAGCAGGGGGTTGGACTAGATGACTTCCAAGGTCCTTCCAGCTCTGTTCTAAACTAAATTGAGATTTAAGGGGGAGTGATGTCTGTCTCCAAAACGTGCTCTGGTTTAGTGTTTTCAGCAATTGGAGGCGACCCCCTTTCCGACAGAGAAAGCGGAAGGTGCAATTGTGTCCCATTTTGTTGAAATGGGCTCTTAAAAGTTCACGCATCCTTCCTGCTGTCATTTAACTAATTGCGTGCGAATCAATTTCCAAGCTTCTTCACTCACCTTCCTCCCTCAATCTTGAAGTCTCCAGGGAGATGCGGAGCAGATGGCGGAATGCCTGTCACTTCTCTGTCTTTATCGCTTGCAATCTGTTTTTCAAGACATGTTTCCCCCACCACCACCACCATCACCCTGTCATGTCGCTCTCTGTGGAAAACTCCTGAGAAAGATACTAAGAGAGAAGGGGAATCAAACAGCACCTCTAGGAAACAAGGGCCAAGATCCACAGAATGCTCCAAGACGGATGTTCTCCAGTTTTGCAGCTAGAGTCACTTGTGTGCATTTTCCCCACAAATAAAATAAACGATTTCAACCAGAGGTCTCCAAACTTGGCAACTTGTGGACTTCAACTCCCAGAATCCCTCAGCCATTCCTCATGCTGGTCGAGAAATTCTGGGAATTCCTCAAGCCAATTCGAATGACAGGTCGTTCTCGACTCACGAACCACAACCAAGGCCCACATTTTTGTCGTTAAACGAGATGTGGCTTAAGTGAGCTTTGCCCCATTTTTCTTGCCACCGTTGTTAAGCGAATCACTGCAGCTGGTAAGTTAGTAACCCGGTTGTTAAGCGAGTCCGTCTCCCCCCTTGACTTTGCTCGTCAGAAGTTCGCCAAAGAAGGATCACATGACCCCCCCCAGGACGCTGCGGCCGTCATAAATAGGAGCAGTTGCCAAGCATCAGAGTTTCGATCACATGACCGTGGGGAGGCCACAAAGGTCGTAACTGTGAAAAATGATCCTAAATCAAATTTTCCCAGTGCTGTTGTAACTTTGGACGGTCCCTAAATGAACCATCTGTACTTGGTCAGAGTAGAATGGTGGAAGACGGTACAGATTAACAAATGCAGAGAAAGATCAGTATAAAAGTTTGGTGTTTCTGCTCGGATTGGGAATGGCGTTCTTCTTCTAGTGCCACTTTATTCTGCTGGCCAAAATTACGGCAAGTAGCAGATGAACCTCATGTTCAGTTTTCATAACTTCTGTGACTCGAGCATCATGCTCTTAGGAAACAAGGAAACGTCCCATATGGTCTGCTCGCCCAATCTAATCATTTGATTGTAATCTTGTCAGCAGAATGACCTGAAAGGGGAAGGGACTGAAATCAGAAAAGAAGGGAGGAACTGACAGGAAGGAATTTACACTTTTCCTCCAAAGCTGTTCCTGATGTGGGCTTGGAGAAGGTTTTTGTGAAATTTGCCCACTTCTTCGTTTATCACCGCTCACTCCATTTCCTTCTAAACCAGGAGTGTCCAACTTTGACCACATTAAGGCATGTGGATTTCAACTCCCAGAATTCCCTAGCCAGCATGGCTGGCTGAGGAATTCTGGGAATTGACGACCACAGGTCTTAAAGTGGTCAAGGTTGGACATCCCTGTTCTAAACCCTAACCCTGCTGCTTCCTAGAGATGGAAGGACTGGGAAGGGAGTTTCCAAGTGTGGCTGTTGCTTCTCCAGGCTTCCAAGACTCATTGGTATTCCTCGTGGACACCAGCAGGACTAAGGCGCCTTATTGTGGATACCTCAAAAGGACCCCTCCCCACAGCGGCCTGAACTTCAGAGGTTATTGAGAATTCTGCAAACGGTACTGGGAATAAGATTTGTTGCAAAGACGCTTTCTACTGTACAAGTAGATTTTGCTTAAAAAAAACCCCAAAAAACATGTAACAGAATATATTTGTAGATTCGTTGTGTTTCAGCTGGCCCAAGCAGAGGAACATACTGTATGTCACTAAGAATGCAGATTAGGATGAACAGATGCTGTGGACATCGAAATCTCTACGCGCGGTTTTCTTTTCTGTTCATTTTCATTCCATGCGTTGTATAAATTACCAAATTTGAATTAGTCGTCTAATTCAGGGGTCCCCAACCCCCAGTCCGTGGACCGGCACTGGGCTGTGGCATACCAGAAACCAGGCCATGCAAACAAATGAAGCCCCGTGTGGGATGCAGGCAGTATGTGAAACCACACCCCCTCCGGTCCCTGGTGTCCAAAAGAATGGAGGTCACTGGTTTAATTAGATTCTCTCTCTCTCTCTCTCTCTCTCTCTCTCTCTCTCTCCCTCTCCCCCCCTCTCTCTCCCTTTCTCTCTCTCTTTTTTCTCTCTCTCTCTCGCTCTCTCTTTTTCTCTCTATGTCTCTCTCTCTCTCACATTCACAGTTACACACAGAGATAAAATGCAAAAGTTCAAACGCTTTTCAGTTACAGTTTATTGTATTCATAAGTAGACATGAGGGTGAAGAGGGAGATATCTAGAGCCTCAGGCCAGATCTGACTGTTGTGTGAACATGGCCAAAGTCTGTTAGCATGAAATGGAAGGGGAACAAGACCTAGGATTTAAGCACTGATCCAGGCATATAGATAGGCCTCTTTCCCTAGACCGTATTCCTGATTTCCGTAGTAACTGATCTTCTGACTTCTTCTAGTTTTCAATAAAAACGTTATTTAACCTGGAAAGGTGATAAGTCCCTGCTTCACTACCATGCTCTGGATAATGGACCAGATGCTTTTATGGATCTAGGGCTCATACAGGTCATCCTCGACTTACAATCATTCATGTAAAAAAGATGCAAAAAAGATGTAAAAAAGATGCTGAGACTCTAGAAAGAGTACAGAGAAGAGCAACAAAAATGATTAGGGGACTGGAGGCTAAAGCATATAAGGAACGGCTGCTGGAATTGGGTCTGTCTAGTTTATTGAAGAGAAGGATGATGGGGGACATGATAGCAGTGTTCCAATATCTCAGGGGCTGCCACAAAGAAGAGGGAGTCAAGCTATTCTCCAAGGTGCCTGAAGGCAGGACAAGAAGCAACGGATGGAAACTAAACAAGGAGAGAAGCAACCTAGGAGAAACTTCCTGACAGTTAGAACAATTAACCAATGGAACAACCTGCCTCCAGAAGTTGCGAATGCTCCAACCCTGGAAGTTTTTAAGAAGAGACTGGACAGCCATTTGTCCGAAATGGTGTAGCGTTCCTGCCTGAGCAGGGGGTTGGACTCGATGACCTCCAAGGTCCTTCCAACTTTTTTTTTTTATTATTATTATTATTATTATTATTATTATTATTATTATTATTATTATTATTATTATTATTTAGTGAGTGTGGTAAGAAAGGTCGTGAAATGGGACACAACTCACTTAACAAATGTCACGCTTAGCAACATGAACGTTGGGTTGAATTGCAGTCATAAGTCAAATACTGCCTGGGTTTTGCTCTATTATCGTACATTGCTCTGGGATTTTTTTTAAAAAAAATAAAATAGTGGAATGTGGTTAATACTCAGAGATGCAGAGAGTTCATATTCTATATTGATTGATACTAAGCTCTTTCATCTGATATGAAATCTTCCTCTCTCTCTCTTGTTATTTGCCTGGACAATGAATGCTGCTGGCACAGTTCCATTTTACTGCTCCTTACCTGCAGGATGAATTCTATTTATATGCCTTAAATCTTTGTTTCCATTCAGTTTCACGAGCTGTTTGGCTGCTGCAGTACAAAGCTAACATTGACTGATAACTGGGTTAGTTGGCTGTTGGGGGTGGTTGGGCAGAGGGAAAGAGTCACCCCCTCTTTGGTTCACCAAGATTAAAAATGTGCAAGAAAACTAGCTACAGGCACCCCAACCTCCCCCTTCTCTTTAGGGGAATTGATGCTTCTTAGGAAGTGAAGTCTTTTATTGCTTCCTGGTTGAAGAGGCACTTCACTTAATCACTTCATCCACTGGTAGAATTGTTCAATTCCAGTTTGCTAAACGAGGGAGTGTGAAGGATGCTGTTATCGAACGCGCCTCGGATGTCACAAATGCCTGTTTGGATGGGAGGTGGCGTGGCCGAAAGTCAGGAGAGGGAGTATTATAACTTCCTTGGAAGGACATAACCGGAATAAGGAGAACCGGACACAGATTTAGACCCAGGAATTCGGGGGGTGGGGGGGGGGTGAGACAACTTGCCACAGCCAACTCGCTGCGGCCAACTCACCATGGCCCACTTGTCATGAAACAACTCACTGTGGAACAATTTAACAATTCTATTTAATCATTTAAAATAAATAAAAAGATATTTTATTTTTTGTCGATCACATTTCATTCTGTCCCTTCTTTTGCATCCTTTCTTTAATGATACTACTCCACAATTTCTTTGTTGTTAGTGTAACTTTTGTCCAGCAACGAGTTGGCCATGATGACCTGAATCCTGGGAGCATAAGCTCTTACATCAGACTCCTGCCCTAATATTCTTGTCTCGGCTTGTATGAAATCTGAATCCAGTACTGAGACACCACTGTGTCGTCCATGTAAACTCTGAGAACCATGTTGGTCTAAGGGTTAAGGCACCAGGCTAGAATGTGGGAGCTGTGAGTTCTAGTTTCGTCTTAGGCATGAAAGCCAGTGGGTGACTTTGGACCAATCACCAGAAGAGAGTGAGTTCTTGTCCTGCCTTAGCTATCAATGCTGGCTGGCTGACTTTGGTCCAATCACCAGGAGAGGGTGAGTTTTAATCCCACCTTCGGTATGAAAGCCAGCTGGGTGATTTTGGTCCAATCATCAGGAGACCGTGAATTGTAGTCTTGCCTTAGGCCTGAAAGCCAACTGGGTGACTTTGGGCTAGTCTCTCATTCTCTCCATTCAACCTACCTTACAGGGGAAAATCAGAGGAGGAGGAAGAGTATTATATATATTCGCCATCTTGAGTTATTGGTCAAAAAAAATAACAAAGGCAGAATAAAAATAAAATAAATAAAAAGGTCCATCTCCTTTCTGTTTTAAAAGAATGGCCGACTCTTATATGTGCTGACACTAATGGCTTGCTTGCCAAAAAAGATACCATTGTAAAATAAAGCTTGAGGAGAGAAAGGGGAGGGGTCTTTCCTAGAGTTGGGGTAGAGCTTGAATCTTGTTCTGCTAGATTTCAATACACCTTGCGTTGGCCTCCCCCTCCCCTTTGCCAAATGCATCAATTGGTACTCTGTCTCTTCCGTTGAAGTCTGACATAGTCAGGAAACCCAGCAACTTCCTGTTTCTGTAATCAGATGCTCATTGTCTGATTGCTGCCCTTGTTGTTCAGTGTCCTCATTATGAGTACAGTACTTCAGACATCTCTTTTGTTATGTGCCAATTAACCGAGCCTGATAAATACTGATTAGGCATAATTTACATCGAGGAAACTTTATAACACTGGGGCTGGGTGGCTTTTTTCTCATTGAGAGGAAGATGGATATGGAGGAAGATATCTTTTTGAGTGCCGGTGCTGAATGCAACATCTGGAGTGCTCATCGCCAGATGTTTTGAGTGGCCGTGGGTCCAAAGTATTGGGGTTGATTGGAGTGGGCTGGATGTAGGACCAAACGCAGGGCCCTCTGAAAGATATGCACCCCCCCAAAAAAAAACTGGTTGAGAAGGTGCCACCAAATTGTGATGTTAATGCAATCAGGACAACACAATTTACGAAGCAAAGAGATGCACTGCAATGATCAATTTCATTTCTTTTCAGGGAGATCCATTTTAGTTTCTGACCTTTCTCCTGATCTCATTTACATGTTGGAATGCAATTCTTGACACATCTGTTTCATTCAGTGCTCCGGTTAATTATCTGGTAAGGCCCCTTGTCCATAAAAGATTATGTACCCTGACATCTCAAGTCCACTAGACTAGAAAAAGCTGGTCTGGAACTTGGCTTGCTTGAAAAGATCTTTAGTAAACTCAACAGTCACCACAAATATTTTTCCACTGGTGAGGAAACCATTGTCTCTTCTCCCTGGTGTTTCCTTTGTCAAAAATCATACCCACAGCCATACGTCAAGCCCTCGTTTACTGGACCATTTGGGACGATGGGGTACATTAAACTGGCACACCCATGAAATCAAAATTATCTTGTTTGCATTAGCTTCCATCCTTTGCATCACTCTGCTATTATGCAAATGTTCCCTTCATATCATTTGCATTAGTTTACATTATTTCTTACACTGATGTTGTGGCACAAACAATGTAAATGGACGAAAATGATACATGGAATTGACTCGCCCAGACTTGTTGTTGTTGTTAGTTGAGAAGTCGCGTCCGACCCATCGCGACCCCATGGACAATGTTCCTCCAGGCCTTCCTGTCCTCTACCATCTTCTGGAGTCCATTTAAGCTCACACCTACTGCTTCAGAGACTCCATCCAGCCATCTCGTTCTCTGTCGTCCCCTTCTTCTATTGCCCTCCATCTTCCCCAGCATCAGGCTCTTCTCCAGTGAGTCCTTCCTTCTCATTAGGTGGCCAAAGTACTTGAGTTTCAACTTCAGGATCTGGCCTTCTAAAGAGCAGTCGGGGTTGATCTCCTCTAGGACTGACCGGTTGGATCGCCTTGCAGTCCAGGGGACTCGCAGGAGTCTTCTCCAGCACCAGAGTTCAAAGGCCTCACCCAGACTACTTTGACTATAATGGATTTTGCCCATTATTTTGGGTTTATATTTGGAGAAATATGTATACAGTCAGCTAAACTGAGATCCATTAAACCCCAGGTGACTGTGGAGATTCTCAGTCATCCAGTTCATGATTGTCCCAAAAGTGCTTTTTCCAAAAAGGGAACTAGACTTTCTTGTTTGTTTTTTTTATCCTTGAAAACATTTCTCTTCTCATCTAAGAAGTTTCTTCAGTCCAGAACTTCAAGGAAAAAACAAAGAAAGTCCAATTGCCCCTAGAAAAAGAACCTTGGGGATTAAACCCCAGGCTTTACTTTTGTGTATGTGTGTTGGGGGATTTCTCTGCCCCCAGGGCTCTTTTGATGAAAACCTCTCTTCTTTGACAGCGTTCCAAATTAAAGGATGGGCTATTCAATCTTGCAAAATTCATTTTTTAAAGAAAAGAATAACTATAATGCCTGGAATGCATGCTATTCAGGCAAGCTAACCAGACATTGAAAAGAAAATTGGCCGGGCTGCTAATCGGCTCTGCTTATAACTTTCGCAATTCTTTTTTCGTTTTTTTGTTTTACTGTCTCTCCAAATTCTACTTTTAGCACTTTGCTGAGTTGAAATCGTAGCGATAGGCTTATTTCTCCCAAAGCAGTGGAAGATCGGAGCCTAAAGGGAGCACAAAAACTAAGACTGATGCTATTGGACCGATGTTACCAGGAATTCAGAATTGTCTCCAAACATGGTTATCCTTAAGTGTCACAAAACGGAAATGTTTGTATTTAATTAGCCTTGGGGGAGTTTCCAACCTGAATAGGGGGGGGGGGAAACCTACAGTTAACCAGTAATGGTGGGAACACAATCTTCACTTTTTCCCCTTACGTTATGAGGAGATCTGAAGGAAGGAAAAAAAAAAACCAAACCCAAATTCTCGCTTTATTAAGAGCAATCCACTGCTGTAAAAGTCATCGTGAAAAGCATAGTTAGCCTTCCAGATTAGAACTCATGACCAAGATTGCAGTGCATTCAATCTTAACCCAGCTACTGATTAAGATTGAATGCACTTGATTAATTTCCTTTGGAGGCCCCGAGAAGATGTAATAACTATATATCTGCCAGGAAAGCTTTCAGCAAAGATGCTTTGGGAGTTTGATGGAATCTTGCTGTATCGTTTGAAAATTCAACAATAACTCCCTACGGCTTTGCTTTCTTCCAAGAGCTATCTTGAAATAGATCCCCGAATGCAACACAGGATGTTGCATCAACGTTTCCTGTTAATAGAAATAAACTAAAATTGCTACATTACACCCCTGTCTACCAGGTATCTGACATTACTAATTGATTTCCTTTTTCTTTCCTTCCTTCTCTCTGTGCTATAAAGGACTTAGCGGCTTGCTAGTTGAAGCATTGATTCAAACTATGATTCGATAAGAATGGAGCTGGAAGGGACCTTGGAGGTCTTCTAGTCCCATCTCTTGCTCAAGCAGGAGACTCTATACCATTTCCTGACAGTTAGAACAATTAATCAGTGAAACAACTTGCCTCCAGAAGTTGTGAATGCTCCAACACTAAAAGTTTTTAAGAAGAGACTGGACAGCCACTTGTCTGAAATGGTATAGGGATTCCTGCTTGAGCAGGGGGTTGGACTAGATGAGCTCCAAGGTCCCTTCCAACTACTCTACTCTACTCTACTCTACTCTACTCTACTCTACTCTACTCTACTCTACTCTACTCTACTCTACCCTACTCTACTCTACTCCACTCTATTCCATTCCATTCCACTCCACTCCACTCTACTCTACTCTACTCCATTCCATTCTGCATTCTATTCTATTCTATTCTATTCTATTCTATTCTATTCTATTCTATTCTATTCTATTCTATTCTATTCTATTCTATTCTATTCTATTCTATTCTATTCCATTCTGCATTCCATTCTGCATTCTATTCTATTCTATTCTATTCTATTCTATTCTATTCTATTCTATTCTATTCTATTCTATTCTATTCTATTCTATTCCATTCTGCATTCCATTCTGCATTCTATTCTATTCTATTCTATTCTATTCTATTCTATTCTATTCTATTCTATTCTATTCTATTCAGAAACGTTGGGCTCAATTGCAGTTGTAAGTTGAGAACTGCCTGTATTATAATTTATATATTGCTCGACGTAACAAAGCTCTAAGCAACTTCTAAAATCATGCATATATTGGAATAAAGATAATCATTAAAAATTTAACACAAACCAGACTAAACATATCTGCAGCAAATATGATATTCTCGGGGTTTCCCCCCCCCCTGCAGCTCAGAAGCTTTAATTGTAACAACTTGACCCAGCTTTGTGTTTTAGCAAAGCCATTCTTCCTTGTACAGTTTCCTACCCTTCTTTCTCCCCTCTTCTTTTTTAATTGTCTGCCCATCCTCTTTCTGAGACTTTGGGAATCAATGAGATATGCTTAGTGGCTGACAAAATGCAGAGAGAATGCAGAGAGAGAGAGAGAGAGAGAGAGAGAGAGAGAGAGAGAGAGAGAGAGAGAGAGAGAGAGAGAGGGAAACACACACACACACACACACACACACACACACACACACACACACACACACACAGGTTATGCCTGTTTTTTTTTTTTAATACCGTTCCCAGATTCCGTTTGTTGGTTTGCTGCAGTGGTCCTTGAGGTGGCTTACTACCAGCAAAGGAAACAAACAACGAATCCCAGGGAACAAACAAACAAACAACGTGGGTCAAATGAAGCCACCGTCTGCTGCCAGTTGTGGGCTGCCTGTACAGATAGGCCCAAACATCTCTCTCACGGAAAGAATTTGCTAGATTGGGCTGTTTATTGATTGATCTTTTAGGCATGTTTTGACAACAGTGTCCTTCGCTTCCCTAATGTGGTGGCGTTGGGATAGGTTGGCCTCCTGGGGCTTGTGAGACTCTTGGGTGTATTTGTGAAACCTTCCCCACCATGTCATCAATCAGAGGCTTTTTAGACACAATGGGAGAAACCCGCACAAGATCATCCAATGTGGCGAGCTTTGGATGTTCTCATGAGGGATCTCAGGAGGTTTTCAGGGGACAAGGTCACCATTGCAGGAGATGTCTGTCGTCTCCCAAAAGGGCCTCAGCCTTTGCACGTGAGACCGGTTGGAGCAAAACCGGTGACCTTGGGTGCTTTCGGCCTTCTGGAACACAGTTTCGACATTCACACTCAAGACTGCAAGCAACTGTTACAATAGAGAGAGAATTTCTCACAGTCTAAGGCTTGACCGCCCTTCCCTGTCTTATCAAAAGGAGGGTCCTTTCACATACTGCACTGGAAGAGGCAACAATAAACGTGATTAGTGTCTTTATTTTATGTGGGTTTTAAAATATATATATTAAGCCCCCCGCCCCGAAATAAGTACTCAATGTAAGTGCGTAAAATTGGAAAGCGTTTCTAAGGAGCCCTAATTATTAAGAAAATAAGGCTGATGGGGCTGGGGCTTCTTCTAAAGAAATTTTATGACTGCTTGCTTCATCTTGACTTGTTAAAATTGCTTATTTAACAACCCATTTATGAGCTGCTTATTCTGTCTGCAGCCGTACTTCACACAGAAGCAAGGATCTATTAACACAATCATCACCCTACTGTCTTTACTTTTTCTGAACTCCACAAAGGAAGGGGAGAAAGGCCTTTAGATGCCTGAAATAAGAGGGTATCTAGTCCACAGGAGTTGTTTGTATTAGTGGCTGAAAAGCAAGACCAATTACTTTGTCCCAAAGGTGCTTTTTCAAAGGGCAACTGGACTTGGTTTTGGAAAATGCATGTCCTGCCTTCTGGTGCTTTGGAGAGTAGGTTGACCCCCTCTTCTTTCTGGCAGCTCCTCAAGTACTGGAAGACTGCTATTATGTCCTCACCTAATCCTAGCTCATCAGCTGTTCATCAAAGACTTTTAAGTCAGCAGAATTGCAATCTCCTGTTTCTACAAGAGCTGTGGTTAGAATGCAGTATTGCAGTCTGACTCTGCCCACTGCCAGGAGATTGATCTTGACTGGCTCAAGATTGACTCAGCCTTCCATCCTTCCAAGATTGGTAAAATGAGGATCCAGATTGTTGGGGGCAAGAGGCTGACTCTAAACCGCTTAGAGAGGGCTGTGTAGTAATATGAAGTGGTATATAAGTCTAAGTGGTATTGCTGTTACCCTCCCTCCCTCCCTCCCTCCCTCCCTCCCTCCCTCCCTCCCTCCCTTCCTTCCTTCCTTCCTTCCTTCCTTCCTTCCTTCCTTCCTTCCTTCCTTCCTTCCATAACTCTGCTAAGTGCCAGTGATTCCGACTGGTTAACTCAGCCTTCTGTACTTCCGAAGTTGGTAAAATAAGGACCCAGATTGTTGGGGACAATGTGCTGACTCTGTAACCCACTTAGTGATGGCTGTGAAGCACTATGGGGTGGTATAGAAGTCCAAGTGCTATTGCTATTTCCAAAGTTTGCCATAGTGGTGAATATCTGCAGCTCGGCTGTAAGATGAGGGCGAAGATTCGTTCTCCGAGCCTATGGGTTGGTTTCCAAATGTTTCATTTTACCAGGCTAGGTAACATCTTCAGTGGAGATGAAGGGATCCAGACTTTAGGGGATCCACTATTTCCAAAGTGTTGGAATCCTTCCTCCTGGACATCCCTCTATGCTAATTACTTTGTTCTTCTGCTCTTCCTAGTCTGTTCCCAGTTCTCCAGAGGAGTCTATGCCATCTTTGGATTCTATGACCAGATGTCAATGAACACGCTGACGTCCTTTTGTGGGGCACTGCACACGTCCTTCATCACGCCCAGCTTTCCAACCGATGCTGAGGTGCAGTTCGTCATCCAGATGCGGCCGGCTCTGAAAGGGGCCATCCTAAGCCTTCTGACCTACTATAACTGGGAAAAATTCGTATATCTCTATGACACTGAACGAGGTAAGAATACCCCCTTTTTCCCCCTAGCTGATTTCTTTCCTCTTAGGTAGTCCTTGACTTACGACCACCTTCGAGCTCAAAACTTTTCTGGTTAAGGGAGACATTTGTTAAGTGAATTTTGCCCCGTTCAGCAATCCTTTCTTGCCACCGTTGTTAAATGAATCACTGCAGTTGTTAAGTTAATAAGTGAATCGGGCTTCGCCATTGACTTTGCTTCTCAGAAGGTCGCAAAAGGGGACCCTGCAACCGTCATAAGTACATGCCAGTTGCCAAGCATCTGAATTTTGATCACATGACCATGGGGATGTCGCAATGCTCCTAAGTGTGAAAAAAAGGCCATCCGTCGCTTTTTTCAGCGCTGTTGTACTTTTGAACAGTCACTAGATGAACTGTTGTAAGGCGAAGACTACCTGTATATTTGAACTATAAGGAGGATCTTGTTAAGTTAGACCTCAGCAACTGACAACCCCCAACCATCAAACCTGGAGGTGGCATCTACTCCCTTCAATTGTAAATGCATCAAAGGAGTCAGACAAGAAAGGTGAATCTGAAAACCTCTAAACAAGGTTTGACTTACCCTTCCCAACACATCCCACTATTCTCCCTACTGTCATAATTTTTATCTATATTTCTTCCCTCTGGGACAGTGGTGGTGAACCTATGGCACAGGTGCCAGAGCTGGCACTCAGAGCCCTCTCTGTGGGCATGTGCGCCATCACCCCAGTCCTAGGCCTTCAGCTGGGTTTTATTAAACCTTTTCGCTTTAGGTCTCCGCCGCCGTGTGCAAAAAAAAAAAAAAAGGTTCAATCAATCAATCAATTTCAACTTCTCGCGGAAAAAAAAAATCTTGCAAAGTTGGAATTGATCGATTGAACTTTTTAGTCCCACCCAGTCTGTCGTTACCACGGAATTGTTGACTTGGTTTAGAAGTGAATTCACTTTGATTTTGGAAATCGATTTCATTTGATTGGGAAGTTCAGATCAAATTGGTGAATCTGTCTGAGTCAGCTTTCTGGATCGGTGTGCGAGAAGCCATTTTTGTTTCTCCACGCCATCACCCAAAATCAACAGGAACGCACCTGAAGGAAATCAGCCCTCTGAGCCGGTTGTTTTGACATAGCATGCCAATCTGATTGATCAGCTTGATGGAATTCCTTCGGGACTGAATTTCCAGATCAAAAGTCTGCAGCATTCCTACTATAAATATATACAATATTTGATACAAAATAGAATAACAGAGTTGGAAGGGTCTTCTAGTCCAACCCCCTGCTCAGGCAGGAAACCCTATAACATTTCAGACAAATAGCTGTCCAGTCGCTTCTTAAAAACCTCCAGGGTTGGAGCATTCACCACTTCTGGAGGCAGGTGGTTCCACTGGTTAATTGTTCTCACTGTCAGGAAGTTTCTCCTTAGTTCTAGGTTGCTTCTCTCTTTGATGAGTTTCCATCCTTTGCTTCTCATCCTGCCTTCAGGCACTTTGGAGAACAGCTTGACTCCCTCTTCTTTGGGGCAGCCCCTGAGATACTGGAACACTGCTATCATGTCCCCCCTCGTCCTTCTCTTCATTATACTAGACATACCCAATTCCAGCAACCGTTCCTTATATGTTTTAGTCTCCAGTCCCCTGATCATCTTTGTTGCTCTTCTCTGCACTCTTTCTAGAAAGATTTGGTTGCAATCTTTAAGAGTCTCTCTTTTGGTGCAGTTATGATGCCGTGGTGCCTTAAGACACTCCAGATCTTTTCTCCTGAACCAGGGGTGAGCAACTAGGGTCCCATGCTGGGAGTTGAAGTCCACAGTTTGTAAAGGGGCCATAGTTGCCAACCCCTATTCTAAAGGGTTGCAGTAAGTTTTGTCAGCATCTTAAATAGGTGGCAATTTTTGGACAGGCTCTCCTAATGCATTGTAAAGAATTTTCAACCAGTTTTCCAGAGCCTCTTCAGTGACAGTAGTAAATGATAATTTCTTGAATTAGATGGTAGAATGAAAGTTCTCACGTATGTTGCCGCCTTTGGAAAGGAAAGAGAGGGGAAGATCCTGGAACTGTCGTACTTTTAATAATTTGCACTGTCAATTTTTTTTGCTGCTTCAGGGCACAACCACTTCTGGAAGACAATACAGAACAGTTTTCTGTCAGGTCTGGAAATATATTATCATTTAACTATCTCCGCTCTCTCTTTCTCAATCTCTCTCTCTCTCCACACATGTAAACATTATTAGCTTACGAGGGTATTGTTAAAATTGGACAATCCGTGAGAAATTGCAGGGAGCCATTTCTTCCCAGCTTAAATATTGCATTACCAGGGAAATTGCGTTTGCAAGCATTTTCATAGCAAGTGGCTGTGTTAGCAGCTGTCAGAGAGAAGGAAAGCCTGACGCTCAGTCTTAGGATAAGGTGTCCCAGAAGCTCTGCGGAATAAAACGAACTCTGTTTCAGACGATTGGGAGGCTGGAATATTCTTTGCTGGCTGAGGAAGGATTTATAGCACAAGGGCACCACAATTTGCTTCCTTACCTTTGTGTGACATTTTAAGGTGGCTAAGAAGCAGTCCTCAGAAAGGGGCTTAGTTTACCTTGGTTTTATTTTGGTTCAAACTACCATGGTTGGGAGTTTGAGATTAGATTGTGATCTGGAAGGCATTGCTTTATTTTTCTCCAGCTACCTAAAATGTCACTTAGAGCTTTCCAGTGAGAGAGAGAGAGAGAGAGAGAGAGAGAGAGAGAGAGAGAGAGAGAGAGGGAAAGAAAAGGAAAAGAAAGGAAAGGAAAAGAAAGAAAAGAATAAGGCTTGTGCCACAGGCTTACTGAACTCTGAAGAAGCAGGATAGGAAGATAGGAAGATGAGTGATGCTTGTCAACTTTGTCCTGAGAAAATCATGGACAGCCAAGAAAACAAGCAAACACACCACTGAATAAGTCAACCCATTAGCTAAGGCTTGAGGATTGAACTGTGGTGTTCTTGGTGCTTTCTGATGATATGGCGTAGTTGGGTAAAAAAACGTCTGCAGGCTCAGAGAGCACCAAGGACCCCACAGTAGGGAGCACAAAGGGGAAGGTTGCTAGATGCCAATAGTCCTAGACTTAGGCAGCCAAGCCCGGCACTTGTGAAAATATGGTTACTTGAGAATCTGACCCGCATGCTGTTGATAAGCAGGCTCCCATTTTAATAGATTCTCATTTAAATTTTAATGAGAGCATAAATATGCAATGCTTGAGCTACTCTTTGCAGGGTAAGATAAAGCATGTTTAATTTTCATAGGGTATATAAATCGGTAAATAATTTAAGTAAAGGATACTTCATTCACTATGCAAGTTGGATTATAGCTCAGGTCTGTTGTTGAGGACAATGTCTTATGCATCTAAAATGAGAGGAAGGACTCATTTAATTTCTATCCCCATCCTCCGGTCTGTCTGGCTGTTTCCTGGAATCAGAGTTGGGTTAGGGTTAGGGTGAGGGTCTCATTGCTCCCCAACCTGTTAGCTTTGTTTAGGAGATCAAGAATTAGAAGAACGTTTTTGTACTGATGTTCATCCGAAGTTTTATTTCTGTCTATTTAAGGATCCAGAATTGCTTCCATCTCTTCCTTAGCATTTCTCAGGATAGTTTCTGCTACCTTGTGATTTTATTTTAGTGAAAGGCGGAAATGCGTCAGATAGATGAGGTCAAAAGAAGCCATCAAAAAACAGACAAACTGGAATTCTACTCTTTTGATACAGACTATCATAACAGAATTTAGAAAGCTGAGAGCATTTTTCTATCTATCCCTCGTATACCCAAGGCTAAACAGATGTTTTAAATCTCTGTAGTCCTCTGCAAAATGAATAAATGGCTGGGAAGGAATTTTATTGGCAAACCTATCATTCTAGGAATAGAAGTTTCTGGAGAAATCTGGAAGGGATTTCTCTGGACTGTACCAATCCAGCTTGGATGGGAGAGGCCTGGCAGTCTCCGGCAGTCTAAGCCACTCGCTTATTATTCTACCCATAGAGATGCACTAGGAGAATTTTTCAGATTTTTTTTTTCCATAGCCCCCTCCTGCCCACTTGCTCGTTTTGAAACTGGGTTATATTTTGGCCAGCTTCTCCTTCACTATCAGATTTGGTCCTGTTCTTTTCAGCTTTTAGAAAACTCTGTCACTGATATGATAGCGGCAGCGGTGGGATTCAGCCAGTTGGCACCACTTTGGCAGAACCGGAAGCTAACTTTTTGTTGCCCAGGCTCAGAACGGACTTCCGGAAGCAGCATCCACACAGAGAACTGGTTGTTCACCTATTTGAATCACACCACTGGATAGCGGTGGCATGATAGAAGGTGACATGATTAGGGTGACATGACAGTGGTGTTCCAATATCGAAGGGGCTGCCACAAAGAAGAGGGGTGTGTGTGTGTGTGTGTGTGTGTGTGTCAATCTATTCTGCAAAGCACCTAAAGGCAGGACAAGAAGCAATGGATGGAAACCAATCAAGGAGAGAAGCAACCTAGAACTGAGGAGGAATTTTCTGACAGTTAGAACAATTAATCAATAGAATTACTTGCTTTCAGAAGTTGTGGGTCCTCCAACACTGGAGGCTTTTAAGAAGAGATTGGACAACCATTTATGTGAATTGGTTATAGAGTCTCCTGCTTGAGCAAGGGGATGGACTAGAAGACCTCCAAGGTCCCTTCCAACTCTATTATTCTGTCATCTTTATTAATATTATCTTTCTAATGGATAGACAGGTTGACCCCGTCCTAATTCCCTTTCCACAATTCCTTTCCAACATTCCGCTGATTTGCAAAAACTTTTTTTAAAAAAACTAGACAAGGTACACAATTGAAGAATGAAACAGGAGGAATATGAGGAATATGAAAAAAAAAAAGTTTAGGAGGAAGAGGTGGAAGAAGAAGAGGAGGAATTTCGTTTCCGAATGGTCTGATCGGGGATTGTAAATGTTCTACAGTAGTCGGTTTCCTCATTCGGAGTCTGGTGCCGATGTAAAAGCTATGCATCTTTCATAGCTTGTCCCAAATTCCCTTCCATAAATGACAATATAATAGACGGCGGTGCTCAGGAAACCCCTTCTGAGTTCATCCTATTCTTGGCCCATTAAAATAAATAAATAATGCAGTGAATTTTCAGAGCAGCTGTCAGTAAACGCCCGTTACAGTTCCTTTCATATATCCAGGCGACAGAGAGAAGATAAAACGGCAGGTGCTTTATCAAGTATTGCTGAAGATAAGACTCTGGTGTAGCACAGATGGAATCGGGCGAGGTGGGTGGATTCCACCTTCAGTCTGTTATTAAGGCCCCCGAAGTCGTGCATTAACCGTCCATGCAAAAGAGGATGGAATCTATCTTGATTGTTGATCGTGACAGGAGTCCCACCTGATTTCAATCAAAGCCTGAGCTTCAAATGTGAGAAAATGACTGAGCGTTTTATAAAAGCTTTTTTCAATCAAGTACTTTATTTGGAGTGTTTAATGTGACCCAGATTAGCTGCTGGATCCAAGCAAGCTCCGTTTTTTCCTCCTCCTCCCTGTAGTTCAGTGACTGAGGGAGTTGTCTGAACTACTTCCAAACATTAGCTGGACATTCTGGACTTAAAAAAAAAATGTTTTATTCCCTTTTGCCTAAGCAACAGAGCCTTCCTGTCTCCACTAAGGTAATCTTCCATACTCCCTACCCAATTGCACATTCTTCCCGCACCAAAATAAGAAGTCAACTATTTTATAAGAAATTCTCTGAGTGGATGAATCTGGAGAATATGCAAAAATCTCATCCCAAAAGAACTGAGGTGCCAAAACATTAAAAAAAAACCAAAACAATGAATTCTCTAGAGATCTGGAAAGCCAGCTGGAGCAAAGGAAATAATAGCAATAGCACTTAGACTTATATACCACTTCATGGTGCTTTACAGCATTCTCTAAGTGGATTACAGAGTCAGCATATTGCCCCCTCCCCCCGCCAACAATCTGGTCCTCATTTTACTGATCTCAAAAGGATGGAAGGCTAAGTCAAACTTGAGCCAGTCAGGATTGAACTCCTGGCAGTGGGCAGAGCTAGCCTACAATACTGCATTCCAACTGCTGCCTCACCACAGCTCAAATAATTTATTGTTTAGTGTAGCAGAGGGCCAACAACCAGAATGGTAAGTAATAAAAACATAAAAGTCTACTTCCAGTTTCTCAGCCCTGGTAGGAACATTTTGTATTAGAAGTATAAATCTGAGCTTCAGGCCTAAATTTGCACTGGGCCATGCCTGGTCCTTAGACTGAAGGAAGAAGCATTTAGAAAGTTAAAGATACTTCAGGTGTTAAGGAGTCTGCAGAAATCAGAAAACTACATGCCACAAGAATCTTCATACTTCTTTGCAAATTTTATAACCAAATATAATGACCATCCCACCCACACACACACCCACACACAGTTTGGTGACCTTCCTAAAGTTCCACAAAATGAATCAAAGACGTTTTAGAAAAATGTGAATAATAAAGGGAGAAAAAGTGGAATGACTTGCCTCTGGAAGTGGGTGCTCCAACACTGGAGGTTTTAAAGAAAGGTTGGAAAGATTACTTGTCTGACGTGGTATAGAGTCTCCTGCTTGAGCAGGGGGTTGGACTAGAAGACCTTCCCACTCAGTTATTTGGTTATTGTGTTAAAATCTATATACTTGTGGCATGTTTCATACAGTTATCTTTGTGATAGAGGCCTATCTGCCCTGCATTTAGCCATTTGGGCAATGTTTTTGGTGGCAATGCCATTTTTCTAAAGAACAGAGCATGAAATTCAAAGTGTTAGTATTGATACGACCACTTCCTTGAGGCGCTGTTGCCTTTTTGATGGATCTTTCTATTTTCTCCCCTTCCTTTTGGCAAAAATATCTCTTATTCAAACTTCTCTCATTCCCTACGATAATATCAAACTGTTTCTCCATCTAGTAGCCTTCAGGGCAACCATTATCTGGTAAACAGGTGAAGGCGGTAGCGGGAGGGGGGGGGAAACCAGTAGGAAATTAAAGAAAAAGTTTAGGCTAGAGCAATGGTAACCTCTATGTTCTAAACAGAAATGTGACACCCCCGCTTTAATCAGCCACTTTTCATGTTGTCATTATGGCATGTTGTACAGGCAGACAGAGACCATAATTAGATTTTTTATTATTATTTTGTTTATAAAAGAACACCTTGACCTAATTGCAGGCCAATCAATGATGGCTGAGCAAATTTGGCTGGCTAATCAATAAGTTTATATTGCTTACTAGTCTCTGTCAGGTTAATTGAAAGATAAAATGGGATCTTGCTGGAAGGGAAGGGAATGCAGTAAGGCTGGCGGGAAAATTCAAGAACAGAATGTACAGAATTTCTCTTAGTGCAAGTGGCAAACTTTGAGTCCATTGATATGTCCGTGTTGTGATGGGTAGTGGGTTTGTATCTTCGTATGTTTTAAGTATCAGCACATGCCACAGCCAGAGGCATAGATTGTAACATGGCTATTTGAAAAAAAAATGGAGATCTGGAAAAATAACACAATAGAGAAGACGTATCTAATATATCTCTAACCTCTGATACCTATCTTCCTGGGATTTTTAAAATTAATTTATTTCTTTTATCAACAAGAATACAATACAAAACAGATCAACAGAAAAATGAACATCCAGTACTAGCAATGAAGAAAAAAAAATCTTGTGTACAAAAAAACAAACAAAAAAGGAAGAAAGAAAATAAAAACAACACCCAAATGTCAAATTATTCTAACACTGAACATAAAAAAAATTACCCTGGCTAGATGCTGAAAAGTAAATTAAAAAAATAATAATAACCTGATAGGTTCTCCTTCCCTCACATAAGAGGTCTACAAATAAGCTTTCCCATCCTTATTTAACAAAAATACTATATTAAATAAACAAATATTCCAGATGAGGAAGTCTCTGTCTAATAATCAAATTGACTCGAGATCATGGAAATATTGCTTGAAATTGACTCGAGATCATGGAAATATTGCTTGAAATTATCTCTAGAAGGACAATTTTGTAGGGCGAGATATCTATAAGACTTACACTGCTGTTAGCAAAAATTATCTGCTGGGGTAGATCTGGGAAGAAAAACAAGAGGTTTTGTACAATAAAATCAAAACAGCAAAGGGCAACTGAGCCAATATATGAATGGGTCACACAGTTACGCCTAATAACTAAAGATTATGCTTTTCATGACGTTGATGCGATAAAGGACAGGATATTAATGGCATCAAGCTCATAAACAGTGAATGTGGAAGGAAGGCCTCACCCCAGAAGAAGTGTTAAAAATAGCCCTGGCTTATAAAACGTCTGAGCAAAAATGTTAATACTGCAGAATTAAATGCCAAGAAACATATACAATTAAGGGACCCAAGCCAAGTTGCAAAGAGTCAGGAAAGCAGAGAAGTAGACTCACCACTAGCAGCAAGGGGACTAAAAAAATGTAGAAAGTGGAGAAAGAAACTAAAAACAGGAGAAATGCCTAGATGGAGAGAGAGAGAGAGACAGAGAGAGAGAGAGAGACAGAGAGAGAGAGAGACAGAGAGAGCGCTACCGAAAGTGTATTAAAGATAGACCAGCCATTGTAACCCTTTGTAATAGTATGTGAGAATGATCTTGGGAGACAGAAGAAAGATGCTTTACAGCCTCTTTAAGTAGTTTACAGTGTCAGCATATTCCATCCCCCAACAATCTGAGTCCTCATTTTACTGACCTTGGAAGGATGGAGGGCTGAGTCAACTTTGAGATGGTCAAGATCAAACTGCTGGCAGTTGGCAGAAGGAAGGAAGGAAGGAAGGAAGGAAGGAAGGAAGGAAGGAAGGAAGGAAGGAAGGAAGGAAGGAAGGAAGGAAGGAAGGAAGGAGATTTGAACAGGGAAGCCAATTTAGGATCACCACGATATGCACACAAATAGGACTTGTTGTCAAAGTAAATACGTGTTTTCCTGGGATGGAAATGAAGGAGTTTCAAGAATCCAGGAAAAAAAAAAAAGATTTGCAGCTTCTTTAGTTGCGGAAGTTGTTCTGTGTGTATATTGCACCCTCTGAACCACTTTCTCACTGCTAGGATTCTTGCAGTGTGTGTGTGTGTGTATGTGTGTGTTCATAATCTAAAGTTTCATGTTTGACCCACACCTCTTAAAATGAATATGAATCACTGGTTTGTATTTATCTATATTGCACAAAAAATGAGATCTTGATTGTCACTCCGATGTGAATAGCTCATTTAAATTTCATGGCACTTTAATTACAGGTTGATTAATACGGAATACAGCCATACATGCTGTAGAGAGAGAGACACACACACACAGAGAGAAAATATATGAACTTGCCAGTACAAACCTGATTGCTAAAGAATAAAATGCTCCCTAAGGAAAACTATTTGTAGCTACTGCTCTTTAAAACTAGGTAACTTTTTAAAAATAACTTATTTAAATGAAAATTCACAAAAGCAAAAAGTTTTTTATTTGCTTGGGATAGTTTCAAAATGTATGTATTATGTACAGTTACAGCTTAGTAAGAAGGAAAATGTGTATTTTTAAATCATTGCTGATGAAGGTTAAGCATCAAGGCACTTTTGATGACATAGGAAGACAATTCCGATAGCCTAATATTTGGTTTTTCTAGGACATTTATCTAAGACACAGTAAGTAACACAGAAATTCATACTTTGTATGAATTTCTATTCCTGGCTTGATTACCATAATCTCCTGTGATTGTTTCTTCAAAGGAATAATGTTTATCATTATTTAAACTCAGCAGTTGGGAGACTTTAATTTTTTAAAAGAGCTATCGAGCATTATGCAGGCACAAGTAGAAAAAAATTAATTTACTCGGTAAGTAATTTCAGATGATGCATGGTTTGAAATTATTTTTATTTATTACGCTTTTGTTGCATATTTGTGCCAGTATGAAATGCATTAATCCTTCCTTACCACAACTGGTGTGAAAGAGATTCCACTGAGCAATGTAAGTGAACTAGAGTTTGAATCCAAGTGATCGAAAAAATATTACCAATGTATAGATAATGTAAGAGAAGGAAAGCTCATTGTTAAGTGGGGTTTAGAATTACTCCGGATTTTAGCTGAGCTGCTGGGAATCCATCTGATGAAAGATGGATAGACTGTAAAATGAGATCAATGGAGATCAAGTGTCCATAAACATCTCCTTTTAGATTCACATAGTCAAAATTCACTCACTTGGTAGCTGACTCATATTTATGACTCATATGATGGTCGCAGTGTCCCGGGAATCATGTGATCCCTTTTTGTGACCTTCTGGAGACTTGAGTGTGGGGCTCACCTGTATTAGTCCAAAATGGGGACACTTTGACCCAGCTGGGTCTTTCTGTTTTAGCTTGCATCTTCTCTCCTATTGTGGAGATCCTCCAAGAAAAGGAAGGAAGGAAGGAAGGAAGAAAGGAAGGAAGGAAGGAAGGAAGGAAGGAAGGGAGGAAGGAAGGAAGGAAGGAAGGAAGGAAGGAAGGAAGGAAGGAAGGAAGGAGGAATGGGAGGGAGGAAGGAAGGAAGGAAGGAGGAGTGGAGGGAGGGAGGGAGGGAGGAAGGAAGGAAGGAAGGAGGAATGGGAGGGAGAAAGGAAGGAAGGAAGGAAGGAAGGAAGGAAGGAAGGAAGGAAGGAGGAATGGGAGGGAGGAAGGAAGGAAGGAAGGAAGGAGGAGTGGAGGGAGGGAGGAAGGAAGGAAGGAAGGAAGGAAGGAGGAATGGGAGGGAGGAAGGGAGGAAGGAAGGAAGGAAGGAAGGGAGGGAGGGAGGAAGGAAGGAAGGAAGGAAGGAAGGAAGGAGGAATGGGAGGGAGGAAGGAAGGAAGGAGGAGTGGGAGGGAGGGAGGAAGGAAGGAAGGAGGAGTGGGAGGGAGGGAGGGAGGGAGGAAGGAAGGAAGGAAGGAAGGAAGGAAGAAAGGAAGACTTGCCTCTAAAATTGCAAATATATCATTTAAAAACTTTCAAATAAGGGAATCTGAGTCTTCTTTAAAACATAGAACAAGGAGAACTTTGACAAATAGGGAAGGTATTTTGTAACTCGCTCAATCAACTCTTTTTTTTTTGCCTTTCTTTGGATGTATCTTTTGAAAGTCTTTCAACAGACTTCAGCTGCTTACCTCCTGCTGAAAGCTACCTGATTACAGAGCTTTGCAGTTCCTGACTTCAAGCTTTCAGCCTTCCCAGAACAGCCATCAACTGTCTCCTCCAGCGACCCTGGGATTGTCCTCCAACCCGCTAATTACTAACTGCAGGATTCCTAATTAGATCCATTTTCCTTACATAAATACATAAACAGGAGCTGGCATATCCTCATTTGCATCTCCACTTCGGCGCCAGCCGACACCAGTTTTTTTTTCCCAGCCTCCCCTTTGTGATTTTGCACTTGCCAAATTGACAAGTATGTTGTGAGCTCTTCATAGCAAGTATCAACTGATGTCATATTTTTTCACGATACAAGGTTGTGCCACAGAGAGTGTCCTTGCAGAATGACCTAAGTTCCTTTTCCAAATCAGCCTAAAATCCTGCCTGCACAATATATATCTACATCAGGAGAAATCAACAAACATTAGTGGGGACATGACAGCAGTTTTCCAATATCTCAGGGGCTGCCCCAAAGAAGAGGGAGTCAAGCTATTCTCCAAAGCATCTGAAGGCAGGACGAGAAGCAACGGATGGAAACTAACCAAAGAGAGAAGTAACCTAGAACTAAGGAGAAACTTCCTGATAGTCAGAACAATTAACCAGTGGAACAACTTGCCTCTGGAAGCAGTGAGTGCTCCATCACTGGAAGTTTTCAAGAAGAGATTGGACAACCATTTGTCTGAAATGGTATAGAGTTTCCTGCCTGAGCAAGGGGTGGGACTAGAAGACCTCCAAAGTCCCTTCTGTTATTCTGTAGGCCACATGAAGACCCTACCCATTTTTATCATTTGAGGTGCCTCCAAAGTCACATTTCTGATATCTGGCTACAATGCTGAACATCAGCACCGACCTTTCCTTTCCCCCAATCTGTCCCTCTCTCTCCCCCTCCTTCGCTCTAAAATATAAATCAAACCTGGAATAATCTTTACATCTCTACTTGGATTAATCCCCCTAAGCTTTCCAGCCTTCATCAAATGGCAGCAAAAGTAAATTCTGCTCCTGCTATGATGTCACCACATCCCTGATATTGTCCACTGTGGAAGTTAAAGAAAGTCAAAGAAAGAAAAATAAACAAACCCAAATCCTGTTCAGAGGACTCGGCGGTACATTATCTCAAGAAAACAGACAATTCCTTCTATCTTGCTGGCAAGGGGTGGAGGCACATCAACTTGTGACAAAAAGAGGACTTGTCCTTCAACCTGGCTGCTCCTGAACAAGTAGATGTTGTTTAACGTAAGACGTTAGCTTTACTTATATCGTTCTTGTCCAAGTACTTCTTAAGGACCCTTGTTCTTCCATAATTGTGTGGAACTTCAGAATAACAGACTTGGAAGGGACCTTGGAGGTCTTCTAGTCCAATCGCCTGCTCAAGCAGGAGATCCTAAACCATGTCAGACAAATGGATGTCCAATTTCTTCTTAAAAGCCTCCAGTGATGGAGCACCCACAGCTTCTGGAGGCAAGCCATTCCACTGGTTAATTGTTCTCACTGTCAGGAAGTTTCTCCTTAGTTCTAGGTTGCTTCTCTCCTTGATTAGTTTCCATCCATGACTTCTTGTCTTGCCTTCAGTTGCTTTGGAGAATAGGTTGACCCCCTCCTCTTCTTTGTGGCAGCCCCCCAAATATTGGAACACTGCTATCATGTCACCCCTAGTTCTTCTTTTCATTAAACTAGGCCTACCCAAGCAGATATCATTTAGCCTAAGAGGGTAGCTCTATTGATATCTTCCCTGTCCAATTACTTCTTTGAAGTCCCTTCTCCTTCCATAATTGTGTGGAGCTTCAAACAGGAGCAGCCTGGACGCCCACCATCCATGTCTTTCTCTTCTGAACCCTTCTTTCTCTGGGCAGTGGAAATATGTTGCCGGCGGAGGAAGGTTAGGGAGAAAAGGCTAATCTCCATTCTGCTCTCCGGGAATAGGACAGGGCCTGTCATAAAAATTGCGTTCTCCTGCAGATATGTGTCACTGTAGCCATTCCATGGAAAGCTTTCACTGGCTCGCTCATTCGCTTGGTTGCCTTCCGTAGGCAGTAACGCCGCTCTGTGATCTTAGATCAAGCATGATTTGTGTGCTTATGTGCTTCTTGTGTGAGTTTATTTGGCCCATCCCTGCCAGAGGGAGAACAAGAAGCATTACTATGTCATTATTTTCAGTGCCATTGTAACTTTGAATGGTCACTAAGTAAATTGAGGACTACTTGTAGTATCTATTCCACCTCCTGACACTAAATTTTTATGGAGGATTCCGAAGCTTTTCAGGAACATTTGCATGGAAATCGTGCATTGTATGGGTGATCGTGTCTTCGTTTTTAAGACTCATGGGCCTTCAACTTCATTTGAAGGTTGTCTTAAGGACAAGAAGTACAGTATTCAATGCTTTTAAAGTACACATAGTAAAACAGCAATCTTTCTCCCCTTGGTTTAAAAAAAAAAAGATGTAAATTTCAACTTTAATTGCACTCGGCGTTTTCAGCTATCAAATGAGTCATTTGTAAGCTGATGAGTAACCAAGCCTTGTACTTACTCATTCTCTGACATGTAGCATAATTGTAATGTTGTCTCACACATCACAGCCATCTTTGTAAAATACGATGTTAAGGAAGACTGAATTCATTGTCTTATACATATGTAGATGTTCTGTTTTGCCCCTCTCTGGAGAGTGAGGAAGACGGACTGTATTCCCAAGCACAACATGTGTTAATTGTGAGGTAATAAAGTGCAACTCATGAAGATCTAAGAACCACCGAACTGCAAAAGTCAAGATATCATTAAGGGAGCCTGAAAACCTTGCTCAAAAGTTATCATTTGAAATAGGCTGTGCTTCAAAGAGCAGGCGATTGGATCCCTTTTGCAAAGGGCAAAAAAAGCAACCATTAGCACCTGAGGGTGAAATCTCACCTCAGTACTAAACTGTGAAAAAGTTGCCACATATTGATTGGGCGGGCAGGATTCCCTGTAGTCAGTAAGACCTCTGGAATACATCCAGATGAGATATGAAGTATTTGGGTGGTTTGCTTTTTAATGTATCTTCTCCATCATCTTCAAGGAGAGGTCAGGGGAAAGTAAATAATAGTAGTCTAGCTGAGACAGGACAAGGGATGAGTCAGCTCCATAAATTTGCAACTGCTCTCATCTCCAGTCAACATCAGCAATGACAACATCAGCTGAACAAAAGATACTCCATCCTTGTATGGAAAAATGATAGCCTCGTGGTAGCAGAGAAACTCTCTGTGTCAACAGGCAATGGATTTCTAACTTTGAGTGTCCTATAAGGCAGGGGTCCCCAACCCCTGGTCTGTGGACCAGTACTGGGCTGCGGCATGCCAGCAACCGATCCGCACAAACAAACAAAGCCCCATCTGCGGGATGCAGGCAGCATACAAAACTACACCCCCTCTGGTCCACGGAAAAACCTCTCCACAGAACCAGTACCTGGTATCCAAAAGGTTGGAGACCTCTGCTATAAGGGGAAAGAAAGAAAGAAAGAAAGAAAGAAAGAAAGAAAGAAAGAAAGAAAGAAAGAAAGAAAGAAAGAAAGAAAGAAAGAAAGAAAGTTCCAGATAGATAGCCTTCAAAGGAGAAATTTCCCAGTGGCTCTGCAGTCAACTCTCCAGAGTTTGACTCAATCTGCTTAAATCCCAGCCTCCATTGTTCATGAGAACTGAATTGCCCACTTGCAAGCATAAACTTCCCACTGTGACTCGCTTTGTTCCTTCTCCGCTTTCCTTTCTGCTCTGTTGAAATGGCTAAATGAGTCGATATTACCTTAATGGGAGCCTTAGAAGTGTTATTTAATATGATTACCTTTTTTAAAAAACACACCACATGAAATTAAAAAAAAAATTGAATCTCGGTGAAAGCACAGGGCCCCTTATTTTATGCCTTGGATATGCACCGTAATAACTTAATTGGCATTTTCCTATATCTGGGAATGTAGTCTGTGCCATTTTAAAGCCTTTCATTGCTTCTCATTCTGCTCCGGTTGGGAAGTCTGGTAACCTAGGACCGTGATGGAAGGGTAAGTCAGGATGAGTACAAGATTAAAGCATCTTTGTTTCCGCCAGACATTTGGGACTTTAATTCCCACCCAGTCCTAGATAGCTTGACCAATGGTAAGGGATTGGGAAGCTGGTGTCCACCACTGCTTGGTGACCCAGTGGTTAGAATGCAATATTGCAGGCTAACTCTGCCACTGCCAGGAGTTCGATCCTGACTGGCTCAAGGATAACTCAGCTTTCCATCCTTCCGAGGTTGGTAAAACGAGGACCCAGATTGTTGGGGGCAAGAGGCTGACTCTGCAAACCGCTTAGAGAGGGCTGAAAAGCACTATGAAGTGCCATATAAGTCTATTCCTTCCTTCCTTCCTTCCTTCCTTCCTTCCTTCCTTCCTTCCTTCCTTCCTTCCTTTCTTCATTCCTTCCTTCCTTCCTTCCTTAACTCTGCCCACTGCCTGGAGTTCAATCCTGACCAGCTCAAGGTTGACTCAGCCTCCCATTTTTCCGAGCTCAGTAAAATGAGGATCCAGTTTGTTAGGGGCAATATGCTGACTCTGTAAACTGCTCGGAGAATGCTGTAAAGCACTATGAAACAATATGTAAGTCTAAGTGCTATTGCTAGGGCTATTGCTATCTGGAGAACATGCAGTCACCTACTCCTATCCGGGTCCTGGTAGTTGTTATCAAAAAATTAAGACTTGGATGCTTGTCACCTCTGTTTTGCTGTTTCTGCTTGGCTTTACTAGTGCTTTACTACTTAGAGCACTCATGCTCAGCCTAGAACTGGAGGAGGGGATTGTTTTTAACTCCCCAGCCTAGGGCCCCATTTCGTGGTGATCAATCTTCTGAGTAAGGGTTTCTTTAAAACCAGAAAAGTTGAGTTTCCATTTATTTTAACTCCTCTCACCCTCTTGTTTTCCTTTGCCCTAGGTTTTTCCATCCTCCAAGCTATTATGGAAGCTGCTGTGCAGAATAATTGGCAAGTGACGGCCCGATCCGTGGGAAACATCAAAGATGTTCAGGAGTTTAAGGCGATCATTGAGGAAATGGACAAGCGGCAAGAGAAGAAATACTTGATAGATTGTGAAGTGGAAAGAATAAACGTCATTTTGGAACAGGTGAGCTCCAGCCATGGTTTTGCTTCTTGGTCGGGCGTATTTCTTGCATACCTCCTTAGGATGAACGTTGCCCATTGCCTTAGGGAACGTCGTCTGGATGGGGGAAAGAACGTCCTGCTTTTATTTAGGTGTTCCTGGTCCTCCTCAAAGGAGAGTCAGTGTTGCTGTTTTTGAGAGACATTTGTTGTTGCTTCCCTTTACTTTTTTGCACCTGAACTGTATCAGGAATGTTTGCCTTTTGAGCAAGGTATCTGGAGTAATTTCTCTGTTTTGTGTCTTTCACTTGGATGTATGCTCCACTGTGATTAGCCCTTGATACTCTTCCCAGCTGGATACTCAGCTCCAAATTCTAGCAAAGGTCAGCCTTCAACTCCCATTAGTAGTATCTGGAATAGAGAAGCTGGGGGTGGAAAGTCAGCGTGGTTGACCCCAAGGCTGGTGGAGATTTGGAAACACAGTGAGGGGTGCACAGGAAACAATGCAGGAAACAACGAATCACTTGGAAGGATGTCTCTGAGGCTCTCTGTTCTCAGATCCAGCATCTTGTCACCAATGTTTTATGTGCTGGAAAGAAAAAATGAGATTTGGCCTTGGGAAATCTCTTTCTCAAATCCTTATCCTTCTGAACACACCACACTCAATTGCAGTTTTTATTATACGGTAAAAAAAAGTAAGAAAACAGCATGATAAAGTTACCCTGTAGTAAAACAGGCAGCCAATAGAAGGAAGGAAGGAAGGAAGGAAGGAAGGAAGGAAGGAAGGAAGGAAGGAAGGAAGGAAGGGGAGGAGGAGGAAGGGAGGGAGGGAGGAAGAAGCAAGGAAGGAAGGAAGGAGGGAAGGAAGGAGGGAGGGAGGGAGGAAGGGAGGGAGGAGGGAGGAAAGAAGGAAGGAGGGAGGGAGGGAGGGAGGAAGGAGGGAGGGAGGAGGGAGGGAGGGAGGAGGGAGGAAAGAAAGAAGGAAGGAGGGAGGGAGGGAGGAAGGAAGGGAGGGAGGAGGGAGAGAAGGAGGAAAGAAGGAAGGAAGGAAGAGAGGGAAGGAGGGAGGAATGAAGTGGTACCTATTTATCTATTCACACAGTAGCTTTTGAACTACTAGGTTGGCAGGAGCTGAGATGAGGACGGGAGCTCACCTCGTTGTGAGGAGCTCGGGTCTTGAACCTGAGCTGTCAGTTTTCCAGCTGACAAGTCCAGCATCTTAGCCACTGAGCCACTGTGCCACCCATATCCTGGACCTATGCCATAAGGAGCTTTAAAGGCCACTTTATGCTCATACTTCATTGGCTTTACAAAGGAACTGTGTCCCCCCCCCAGGGTCTCTTCCCCTACCCAAGATCTTTTCAACTCCTGCACACCAGTGGAGGAAAAATTCTAATTTCTATTTTCATTTCGTAAGAGTTGCGCTTGGATCGCAGGCCGCATGTATCTCAGTGTATAAATTTCCGATCTGTGCATACATCGGGTACAATGGATTATTGTCTTAAGGTAGGAGGAAAAAAGGAACCCCTTTATTTTTAAAATTAGCTCGCTGGCAAGCTAGGATGTCATCGGATGGAAATTATTTATAAAAAGTTTAAATATTCTAGGCTGCAAATGGGTTTAAACATTATTTATGGATGGTTTAAATATTTTATAAACCCACTGCATAGGGGGCCCGTCCCTACTGTTTTGTGAAGCGCCAGGCAGGCTGCAGTTATAAATAAACTGAACTCCAGCTTTATGTCTTGGAGTTATCTGGAAGAAAAATACGGACAGCCCAACTGCATCAATTTTATTCGGCAAAACTTTCATTCTGAGGAACTGCAGCCTGGAACTTCATCTAATATTAAGAAATTCATTTCAAGTCAGTGATATAATTGACTGGGGGGCACTGATCGGCGAGTCTTCTCCGTTTTAAATAAATTGGAAGGAATGATTTTGACAGCACTCGGTTTCCAATTAAGCTCTAGGATTAATCTCCTTCGGTAGCTTGGATGCCTGGTTTACATTTTGCAGTACGCAACAAGATTGCAAAATAAAATAAAATAATAATTATTATTACCAGGTCCAAGATAGTATTTCTTCTGGAGCTGGAGTGCAAAAAGTTAGCATTTGTTAGCAAGTGGGCAGGTTTGGTTTACATCTGGGTTTCTCAACCTTAGGAACTTAAAGATTCTTCTACTCCCAGAATTCCCCAATGAGCATTGCTGGATGGAGGAATCTGACAGTTGAAGTCCACATCTGACAGTCAAATCAAACTCTACTGGAGATCTACATTTTTATATATCCTTCAAAAGTTTGTTTTGTTTCCTGCTGCCTGACGCAACTGAGCCCAACATTTCTGTTGTCATGTGAGACGTTTGTTAAGTGAATTTTGCCCCCATGTTACGACCTCTCTTGCCACTGTTGTTAAGTGAATCACTGCCGTTGATAAGTTAGTAACCTGGTCATTAAGTGAATCTGGCTTTCCCCCATTGACTTTGCTTGTCAGAGGGTCGTCAAAGGGAATCATCTGACCTTGGGACACTGCAACGGTCGTAAAATATGAACCGGTTGCCCAGCCTCTGAATTTTGATCACGTGATCATTGGGATCCTACAAAGGTCGTAACTTTGAAAAATGGCCATAAGTCACTTTTTTTCAGGGCTGTTGTAACTTTGAATGGTCACTGAATGAACTGTTGTAAGTTAAGGACTACATTAAGCCAACTAGTTGTCATTTTCACCTCTAGACTGGGAAATCAAAAATTCATCTCTGAAGAGGACAATATTACAGATTGGTAATGAGCCAAAGGAAACTACAAGGGCTTCTCCATGCAGCCACTAGGAGCTAGAAGGGAAAAGTAGAGACAGGCCTGCTTATTTCGGATCCAAGTTGAGAAACCCAAGGATTTGCGGTCTATGATCGTGACTTTCTGATGGTCCTGGTTGCAACTTGAAGAGCAACTATTTTCTTTGGGGCTAATAGAAGTCAAGACTTGTTAGCTTAGGCTGAGCAATTTAGCATATTCTGCCATAAGCTCTGTGTAGGAAATGACCAGGCTGAGCAAGAGGGAAGGGTCAAATGCATCATCAGTCTCCTTTCATACCCACAAGAGATCTAAGTCCAGCCCACCTTGAATTCTGTTGACTCTTATCTACTGCCAATTTGCTTTGACCCCTAGTAGTTCAGATTCTTCTTCTTCTTGTTGTTGTTGTTAATTGCGAAGTCATGTCCGACCCATCGCGACCCCATTGACAACGTTCCTCCAGGTCTTCCTGTCCTCTACCATCTTTTGGAGTCCATTTAAATTCACACCTACTGCTTCAGTGACTCCATCCAGCCATCTCATTCTCTGTCGTCCCCTTCTTCTATTGCCCTCAATCTTTCCCAGCATTAGGCTCTTCTCCAGTGAATCCTTCCTTCTCATTAGATGGCCAAAGTACTTGAGTTTCAACTTCAGGATCTGGCCTTCTAAAGATTCTTGCAGATAGCATTATATTACATATATTCATTTGAACCACCTTGGCTTCTGATTTTTCCTGCGCTTGACACTTTGGCTTCATTCTTTCCAGCTTAAGACTCCATATCTCATAAGATAATTTTCAAAACACTGCTTAGATCTCTGTGGTTAAAGATACTTGAGGGAAGCAGGATGTTCTGAAGTTCTATCTTTTGCTAGACAACCGTTGGGGGGCTGATCATGCAGGCTACAACTCTGGATACTGCTTCCAACAGAATTTACCCAACTGAAGAGGGGGGGAACCCCCCAAATATAATAAAAAAAGGAGAGTTTGTGGAATTAATGTTTCACACAACCTCTGGAGAATTAGATAGGTATTATCTCAATCCCCTCACCACCATAGCCAAGAGCTGTTTGTTTTTACTAAAATGGAAAGTAGATTTCACATTGGGGCTCCAAAAAGACTTCTTTAGAACAAGAAAGTATGAATTGCTGTATTCAAACGCAGATCAAGCTTGGATTCAGATCAAGTTGAAGTCCCAAACATCAGGATAGATTTGGTAGCGGACAGGCGAGGTGGTGATCTGGCAGTCCAAATCAACAACTCTTCCTGCTTTGGTCTGTGCAACAGAGTAGGCTTTCTTCTGCCTAAGAAAAGTGAGAATGATGGATCCTGAACTATCCGTGATGGACTTTCCAGTGATAGAACTTGAGCTATCTGTGTTTTTCAATCTCAGTATTAACAGTAAGTGAGTAGTATTGGCAGTAACTTCTGTCATTCCTAGCCCCGATTCCTTAAATTTGCTTTATATAGTATCATATTTTAAGGCTGATGCTGAAGGAAGGAAGATGATCTTTCTCTCTGTTTATCTTCTCCTCCCTTGAAGATAAATGCGACTGCAAAGCTGAGACACTCAACCAAATCTTCCAGCGATTGCTGGAGCGTCTCTCTCTCTCTCTCTCTCTCTCTCTCTCTCTCTCTCTCTCTCTCTCTCTCTCAGTTTTCTCTGGGCTTAAAAATGAGAAAATGTGCAAACAGATGAAGCAATCTACACGTTCTGCTGTGTTTCTGTTCTGCGGGAAGCCACGATTAAATTATTATTAAATTCATTTGCTCCCAAAGGCTTGATGCCACTGTGTTTGATTGGTTGTGAAAAACCTGCCTTCTCTTCAGATCCTCAAGATATTTTCGATGACTTACATGCCATTTGCCTTAAGCTAGAAGGATGGGCTGATTTTTTTTTTTTTAATGCGACTATTTTTGGTTCCATTAAGCTTGGAGTTCTGTTTGAAGGAAATAAAATAAAATAAAAACGGGCTGCGCGTCTCCTGGAAATGCTGCATTTTCTCATGCGGCAGCCAGGTTGTTTAATCCTGCGTGCAGCCCTTTGAATCTCTGCTGGAAATCTATTAGCTTTTGCAGAAGCTCTGCAAAGTGTTGGGAGCTTTGTAATGTGGATACAACAAGGTAGGGTTGCGGTGAGCCGATCTGTAGAAGGGAAGGAAGCAGATGGGATAGGCAGAATAAAGGGATATAGGGGGTCCTTGATTTACGACCGCTGCTGAGCCCAAAATTTCTGTTGCTAAGCAAGAGATTGGTTAGGTGAGTTGTGCCCCACTTTCCAATATGTTTGGCCACAATCATTAAATGAATCACTGCAGTTCTTAAGTGAATCATGCGGTCGTTAAGCCATTCTGGCTTCTCCCGTCGAGTTTGCTTGACAAGACCCAGCTGGGAAGGTTACCAATAGAGATCTGCGTGGATGCCGCTTCTGGAAGTCCATTCTGGGCCTGGGCAACAAAAAAATATACTGCACTTCGGTTCTGCCGAAGTGGTGCGAACCAGCTGAATCTCACCACTGATTTTAAAGCAGGTGGACGTCAACTGGCTGGGGAGTTCTGGGAGATGAAGTCCGTTCATCTTAAATCTGTCAGGGTTAAGAAACCCTGCCCACTCTCATTAGAGCAGAAATAAGAAACAGCAGGATGCACTTGACCTCAGCTGATTTGGAAAGTGAAGAAAGAACCACCTCTGGTTGTCTGTTTGCATTGCTCAGGTGACCCCGAGGACACAGGTAAACCTCCGAGTGGCCTCAACGACTCTCCAAAAGAAGGCAAACGAGCAGCTGTCTGCAAGGAGTATAAATCCTTCCCTTCCCCACCATCCAGGCAGAGCTGGCCAGAAAAAAGTAATTAATGGCTTGCTTTCCATTCACCCCACGGGAGTGACTGAACTTTAGGGCAGGCAAGAAAGGGGAAGCTGCAGATCTGTGTGTGGGTAGCAAGCATTCAAAGACCAGCTGCAAAAAAAATAAAATAAAATTGCTCCCACTTAACTCCCTGCAGGAGAATGACACATGAAGGATAATTTCTGGAGATGCAGAAGCTGTTCTCCCCCCCCCCCCCGATTGAAAAACCAGGTTTAAAGAAGCTGTTTCTCCCATGTCTATGGAGATTCTCGGTCATCGAGGTCATGATTGTCCCAAAGGTGTTTTTTCAAAAGGCAACTGGACCTTCTTGTTTTTCTTTGAAGACCTTTCACTTGTCATCTGAGAAGCTTCTTCAGCTCTGGCTGGATGGTGGGGAATGGCAGGATTTACATGACCAGCTGTTGCAAGAAATATAAGTCCTTCCATTCCCCACCATCCGGTCAGAGTTTTGAAGATGAAGAATCTCATAGAGGCCATCAGTCCTATGATGGTTGATAAGACAATCTCTTCTGAAACTGGAGAACATGAAGTAGATATCTTTTCTTTTCCCTTACTTACAAGGATGAGGAAGATTAGAAGCAGTTAGGTTCTGGGTAGGATCAGAAGACACACTCTGAATTATGGGAGACCTGGGTCTGTGTGTTTGTGTTTGTGTGTGTCAGATTGACTCCTGGCAACTTCTTGGACAAGTCCCTGCAGTTTTCTTGGCAACGTTTTCAGAAGTGGTTTGCCATAGCTTGCTTCCTAGGGTCTGAGAAAGAGAAGCTGGCCCAAGGCCATGCAGCTGGCTTTGTGCCTAAGGCAGGACTAGAACTCATGGTCTCTTAGTTTCTAGTCTGATGCCTTAACCACTACACCAAGTTGTCTTTCAGGGAAAATTTAGTCCAGCACCTCTGATGACCATCAAGTTCGTAAGGCTGAGTTAAAGCGAAATTTTTCTTTAGAATACAACATTGATGTTATCTCAGTGATGTTTATGGTTTAACTTTTCTTTTTGTCAAAAAAAAAAAATCACCCACGATTGATTGCCAGGATGACAGCATCTGTGTGCCAGAGGCCACATTTTAGGAAAAAAGTGAACAGTTGTATTTAAAGTTCTTAACAACACGTCTCATTCCTTAGCAACTCATAGAAATTTCTCCATGGATACCTGACACGTCTCGCATCGTTGTGCTGTTTCATATTATCAGCCTCCAGCAATACTAGATGCATTTAAAGCAAATTCTTCTAATGTTTGCCTGATAATCCAATATACTGCACTGGAAAGCATGAATACAAATGTTGAGATGGTTTTGTAATGTGGCCATTAGTGTACAATACAATGACTTCTGGGTCAGTGTCATCCGATAATGGAAATCCATTTGGGAAGTTGCTGTCAGCATGTGTACACCCAGGAGCCTGGTGAGAAGAATTGTGGTCCTTAGATACACAGCAAGAAAATAGCTTGTGTGATATAGATCAGGGGTAGGCAACCTTGGCTCTTTTATAACTCGTGGACTTCAACTCCCAGAATTCCTGAGTCAGCATGGCTCAGCTTGGAAACCTCCCCCTTTCCCCTCAGCATGGCTGGCTCAGGAATTCTGGGAGTTGAAGTCCACGAGTCATAAAAGAGCCAAGGTTGCCTACCCCTGGTATAGACTCTATTTTTCGTCAGGTTATTGACAGAAGACCCTGCAAGATTAGATAATGAGATGCTTCTTCAGTACTTGGATGGAATTTCTTATCTATAAGAACAGGTAGTCCTCAACGTACAACCACAATTGAGCCTAAAACATTTTTTTGCTAAGCGGGACAGTTGTTAAGTGGGTTTTGTCCCATTTTGTGACTTTTCTTGCCACTTTTGTCAAGTCACTGCAGTTGACAAGTTAATAACCCAGTTGTTAAGTGAATCGGGCTTCCCCCACTGACTTTGCTTGTCAGAAGTTTGCAAAAGGGGATCGCGTGACTCCAGGACACTGCAACCATCATAAATACGTGTCAGTTGCCAAATCAGTTGATGACCTGACCGTAGGAAAAATGGTCCTAAGTCACTTTTCTTTCAGTGCTGTTGTGACTTTGAAAGACCATTAAATGGACTGTTGTAAGTCGAGGATTACATGTAGAGCTAAACATCTCAAGAAGATCATGGAATCCCAGCTCTCCATCACATTAAGAGCTGCTTCGCCATTACTGCGTTTTCCCCAAAAATAAGACCCAACCAAAAATATAAGCCCTAGCATGATTTTTCAGGATGCTGGTAATATAAGCCCCACCCCAAAAATAAGCCCCAGTTAAGATCGTCAGCCCAATGGATGCATTTAGTTCTGTATTTCCCCCCAAAATAAGATCTAACCAAAAAAATAAATCCTAACACGTCTTTTGGAGCAAAAAATAATGTAAGGCCGGGTCTTATTTTCAGGGAAACATGGGTAGATGTGTTTCTTTACAAAGGAGTTTTAATTTAAAACTGGAATGCGCATGGAAACTCTCCTTGACTTTGGTCTTTTTGATACATTTGCTGGTTTGTGGGCTTCAGTAGTAGAATCCATGCATATATTGTCTCAAATCAACATTTTTTTTTCCAGAATTCCTTTCCCTTGAAATTGAAAAAAAAAAAAAATTCGGCTAAGTGCTTCATCTTTTTTTTTCTTTTCCTTTTACACAGGTTGCAGCCCTCAGTAAAAATTCCAGAAGTTATCACTACATGCTTGCTAACCTGGTAAGTTCTCTATACGCACACATGCACACATGCATATTCCCCCCCAAAAATCCAGTGTTTTCTTTTCTTCTTTTTAATATAACTCTGCCTAATTTGCTTCCCCCCCCAAAAAACCCTCATAAACACAAAAATAAAATGCATTGATCCTTTGAGGTTATCATATGTCTCCAAATTTTTCATAGAGATGTCTGCATATATTATCAGAATGGGGAAACCACCAATTGGACTCAACAAATTAATGTCACATTTCGACCTGTGTTTCTTTTCCCAAGGTCAGGGACGATGTGTTTGATTGCTTCTAAGCTGAAATCAACCCCTCAAATGTTTACATTCTCTTCCAAGGGCTTTACAGACATCTCGGTAGAAAAAGTGGTCCAGGCTGGGGCCAATGTAACCGGATTTCAGATTATTAATAATGACAACCCATTGGTCCAACAATTTATGCAGCGTTGGGTGAGACTTGATGAAAGGGAATTTCCTGAAGCCAAAAATTCTCCATTAAAGGTAGGTGTTGCAGACTATTGGAAAGAAGATGGGGTGGAGGTGGGAAGGAAAGGATCACCATTTACAGAAGGCATAAATTTGTTGGGAGTCTTCTAGCTCACCTGCAGATGTTGTGGGTTGAGTGCTAAACTATTATTTGCTTTGAATAAATAATCTAGCACTAGTTGAAGACAAGACTCCACATTCCTGGTTCAACAACCTCTAATAAGTCTTACACTTTGGCTTGCAAACTGCAGTGACTTGACACAACCCAAACAACCTATGTTGTGCTGCAGTGAGTCAAGGCTATGCTTTGAAGGTGGAATGTCACCAGTTCAGTCCTGGTGTTTTCAGTGGTCCACCTTGAAATCCTGGGAAGCCACCCCCTGCTGCTTTATTTCTTCAAATTGATGCTTCTCAGAGATGTTGAAATTCAACTCTCCTAATATCTATCTACAGCAGGGGTGTCCAAACTTGGCAACTTTATGACTTCCAGAATTCCTCTGGGAGCTGGCTGAGCAATTCTAGGAGTTGAAGTCCACAGGTCTTGAAGTTGCCGAGGTTGTACACACCCTGATCCAGAAGTGGAATTCAATAATCTGGAGGGAACAAGTTGGAAATGGCTGATGCAGATAATAAAATGATCTGATTCAGGGTAGATCATCTATCCTACTTTCCCCATAGCTAATTGCTTCAATACGTTCAGCTGAATATAAATAGCTGTATGTTCAGCTATTTAGTTTATTTTCCCTTTTCTGTGGAACGGAGGAATGGTGGCGGGCAGGATTTTTGCTATTCTGTGAGTTACTCCAGTGATAGCTTGCAAGGTGCATTCTTTGTGAGTCAGCTCGAAGAAAATGGGGTGGGATTGATGCACCCATAGCATTATTTGGGAATCCCCTTACACAGCAACAGAAAGGAAGACAACTGGATTGATTATGAACTGCTTTGAGAGGTTGAGGAGCTAAAATGTTCACCGAAGTAGAAAGATACAGTATAAATCCATCCATCCATTCATCTGTTCGTGTATGGTGATCCGACGGTGCTTTTTCCAAAGGCATCTGGACTTTCTTTGTTTTTCTTTGAAAACATTTCACAGAACTGAAGAAGCTTCTTGAATAAAAAGCAAAATGTCTACCTGGAAAAACAAAGAAAGTCCAGTTGCCTTTGGGGAAAAAAAAAAAAGCAGCGTTGGGACAAAGTTGACCTGGATGACAGAGAATCTCCATAGGCATGGATGGTGACTTTTGCTCTTGGATGTGAAAACAAAACAAAATAATGCAAGTATCAAAGAGCCCAAATGGACGAGAGAAACCCAAATTATTCTTCTCAACAAGAAAGAACAGCATGACATCTTCCCTCTGGCCACATCTATCATGCTGGGACGCCAGCAGGCAGCTTCATAACAACCGCAAACCTGAAAAAGCAGTTATGCGTAAAATCCAACAGGCATTAGCCCAGACTGAGCATGCGTAAAATCCAACAAGCATTAGCCCAGACTGAGCAATTCTTATGTTTTATCGGCTGCTTAACTCAGGAAGGTGCGCTTCAAGAACTGCGGGGTTTTTTTTGTCTGTGGACAGAACTCTCCATTTTCTTGGTTATTGCTTGATTCGGTTTGTGTCCTGCCTTTATTCAGGAGTTCAAGACTAGAATACACATCACCCTCTACTTCTTTCTTCTCCAACCACAACAGTACGAAGTTGGTTGGGCTGTGACTGAGCGACTGGCTTAAGTCACCCATGAGTGGCTAAAGGTGGGCTTCAGCCTGGTGCTTCTGGGTCTCAATCCAACACCGTAAGAAGCTTCAGAGGACGAGGAAGTCTGTCCGAAGCTGATATGAGTCAAAGTTGATCACACATTGCCTTAAAGAAGAGCTCTGAATCCTACCTTTAATCCTCTTTGACTGGAGTTAATTTAGGAGGCAGCTTTTTCTGCCGAAACGAACCCTTTCGCTGTTGTGTTTCTTTATTTACTTATTAAATCTATCTCTACCCTGTCATCGTGAAAATGACTCCCAGCAGCTTGCCCAGAAAATAAAAAGAACAATTTAAAAACCTTCGCCAGCTCACCTGAAACCAACAGGAACTAATAAATGGCAATGATAATAAATGACAGCAACCAGTCACGAATGAAAATAGCCACCGAAAAGGGCGGGGGGGGGGGGAGGAAGAAAAAGATGGCGCCACATATAAATGCAGGGGAAAGTCTTCCTCTTTACATACAGACAGTCCTCGGATTATAGCAGCTCATTTAATGACCGTTCAAAGTTACAACAGCACTGAAAAACGTGACTTACGGAGGCTTTTCACACATACGACTGTTGCCGCATCCCCAGGGTCACGTGACCAAAATTCAAACGCTTGGCAACTGACTCATCTTTATGACGGTGGCAGTGTCCCTGGGTCACGTGATCTCTCTTTGTGACCTTCTGACAAGCAAAGTCCATGAGGGAAGCCAGTTTCACCTGTTGCTAACTTAACAACCGGAGTGACTCACTTAACAACAGTGGTCACCCACTTAACAAATGTCTCGCTTCGTAACAGAAATTTTGAACTCAAGTTGTGATCATAAGTCAAAGACTATTTGTACTCTAAATGCCGGGAAGCACTTCGGATTTGTAAAACGTGAACGAGTGTTTATTGAAAGGACAGACCCACCCCTCAGAGCAAAAAAAAAAAGTATATTTGATTAGGAAATAAAATTGGCTAGAGATGAGAGCCTGGGTGCTTTAATTTATTCAATATTTCATCCGCTCTCTCGTTCCCTCACTGGCTTCACATGTTCGTGCATTTGTTAGCAGCATATGAATAAAACAGAAAATTAGATTTGTCGCTCGGTATGATGTGGAAGGCCTGGCAGGATGGTTTCTGATAATTGAGGCAGCCTGACTGGAAAATTGGGAAGGGGGGGGAAGTTGCAGAAAGACAATTGCAGGTTTCTACAATGCTTAATTGGACAGCGACTGGAGAACAACAGTTGAAGTTCTTTGCGCAAGAACAGCCAGCAAAACGTAGACGTTTCATCTCTGATGCCTGTTACAGCCTATGCTGGACAGATCATATATATATGTAGGTCTTTGGTTGTTCGGGTTTTCTCCTGCGTAAAAATTGGAAGTGTCTTGGCGACGTTTCGATGAAGTCCCATTCGTCATCTTCAGGCTGGTGTTTTCAGCTTGGTGCTTCGAGGAGCAATGTGTGGTCGAAGCACGAAGCTGAAAACACCAGCCTGAAGATGACGAATGGGACTTCGTCGAAACGTCACCAAGACACTTCCAATTTTACGCGGGAGAAAACCTGAACAACCAAAGACCTACATACAAACACCCGCGAAAACCTTCCAGGAATAGGAAGTTATGAAGGAAAGTGGGGAGGAAACGTATCTCTGAGTTAAGTAGACAAGCAATCAGTAGGTCGGTCTCTAGGTTGGACTAGTAAGAAGAAGAGAGCTTGTGGTGGTCAACATCTTTTGAGAGCAAGAAACTTCTTAAAAGGCAAGTTGGTTGTCAAGGGTGTGAAATGTGGTCACATATCTGTTTGTGTTGTGTGTGTGTGTGTGTATGCCAGCGTGTGCCTGGCCATTAGAACTTTGGAACCAGGCTGAAAGTTTGGGGTGGTCCATTGTAACTTCAAACGATTGCTAAGGGACCCGTTATAAATCAATTTCTTGATAATTTAATTTATTGTACAGTAATTTATTGATAATTAATGGTTGATTTCACTTAATATGATAAAGGTCTGGCATATCTGCTTTTCCAAAAACAGACCAACTGATATTTCTTTTACGACAAAAAAACATTATAGTTTTTCTTCCTACCTTCCCATCCAGGTGACATCTATTATACCTTGCAATGCAAAGCAAGGTACAGTATAATCACCTTTCTAGAAATCAGGGGCTTATATTAGGCTGATTCATCTTCTGGGCCAATGGGTGAAGATGGCTGTACAAAGTAGTCACCTCTTTGCGAATTTCTAGTAAATCATCCATGAATTTTAGCCGCAAGGGCTGGATAATTTTGTCTAATGTGAAACCCAGTTATTTAAAGAGGCGTGTTGGGACTAGAATTTCCACTGCTCAGCTATTGCCTGATTTGATGACCATTTTGCCATGATTGTTCAGTAAATCACTGCGGTTGTTAAATGAATCACAGGGTTGTTATGGAAATCCAGCTTCCTCCATTGACTTTGCTTGTTGAAAGCTGGGTGGGAAATTCACAAATGACGAATAAAAAAGACCCCAGGATGCTGTAACCATCATAAATTAATGCTAAATGTCAAGCATCCAAATTGTGATCACATGACCATGAAAATGCTGTTATTGTCATAAGTCGGAGGATCAGTTTTAAAGTCACTTTTTTTTCGGCGCAGTTGTAACTTTGAATAGTTGCTAAAAGAATGGTTATAAGTCAAGGATAACCTGTGTACAGATACAGAATACAGACCCTGAAAAATACAATTTATACAGCATGAATAATAGACAAATCTCTAATTTCAGAATGTTTCCTATCTTTTTATTTGAAGTAAATATGAGGCATTGGGGTTTTTTTGGGGGGGGGGAATGGGAAAAAACATTTATAGATTTTTACCTTCCTGTGAGTGGGAAGGTTTATCGGATTTATAAAGTCGATGAGAACTGTAATTCTGAACAGCATGAAAAAAACATGGAAGTATACTGTGAGAATATTTCAGGCTAAAAAAAAAAAAAACAGATTTATTGCTAACTGCATATATCAATTCATACAAAATGTAGCCCAGCAAAAGACTTCAGAATTGTTCAGGTTTCAAAATCAGAGAAGCTATGTTGGTTAATTCATTTTTTAAAACAAAAGGAGGTTGCTACATCAATTTGTCCCCGTGCCTCACCAAGAGAGAAAATGGTGCCGTAGATTACTGCCTGTGTTAACATTTGGCGAATGTGATTGTGATAGAGCTACTAGTATTCTAAAGAAATGTGAAAGCTTCTCAAAACTGATGTAAAAAAGAACAACCTCCTTTTGGATAAGGAGGATAAATAAGGATAAATCAGGATAACATTGAAAGACGCCTCTTATCTACATCAGCTCTTGCATTCCATGGCTCTTTGTAACTGTTCTTTTGGTCTGTTAGGGATTCTTGTCAATCAAGGGTGTCAAATTCACAAAGTCAAGTGACGTGTCGTGATGTATTGCGAGTTTTTTGCCATTGCCGGGAATGGGGTGGGCACAGTTTTGCTATAATACAGTGATGGCGAACCTTTTAGAGACTGAGTGCCCAAACTGCAACTCAAAACCCACTTATGCATCGTCGAGTGCCGGGTGGGTGTGGCCCATTGGGTGGGTGTGGCTGTGGTGGTAACGGCAGACTGGGTGGGACTAAAAAGTTCAATCAATCAATTCCAACTTTGCAAGATCTTTTTTTTTTCCCGCAAGAAGTTGAAATTGACTGATTAAACCTTTTTTTTTTTTTTTGCACATGGCGGTGGAGGCCTAAAGCGAAAAGGTTTTATAAAACCCAGCTGAAGGCCTAGGACTGGGGCGACGGCACGCGTGCCCAGAGAGAGGGCTCTGAGTACCACCTCTGGCACCCGTGCCATAGGTTCGCTACCACTGCTATAATGCATCTGGCCTGTGGGCTGGCAGTTTGACACCCCTGTTGTAAATAATCTTTTTTTTAAAAAAATAGAATTTTATATTGTTACCAATATCAAGGGTTAATATTTCTCCTGGCACACTCATGTCCCTGCTTTGAAGTAGCACAGATGAGAAGCAAAAAAGTCATGTCAGTTTTTTTCCCCATCCTGTCTTTCTTTTTTCAGCGATAGTCTAATTTCAGAATGATACTTAACTTTTCTGGGAATGTGAAGGGGTTATTATTATGTAATTGCTTGCTGTGCACACTTAGAAAAAGATTCAGAAGGAGCACTTCTCAGTTCCAAGATGGCAAGCAGAAAAACCTCTCTCATGTTGGTTAAAGCAGCTGGATACTTTAACTAAGTGGTCTCGTTAAAGCAACTGCACCTGTTTTGCTAAAATCTGAAAAAAAGACAGACTGTACACGAGATCTTCAGAGTTTTCCGAATTGTTTTTTTAATTAAAAAAAAATAAAATTAAACAAATGTAAAGGGTACAGGGAAAGGTCTTGAAGGACAGGAGGAAGAGGTATTACCAAGGTAATTGTCCGATAAAAGGGTCTTGAACCTGCTATTTGAGAAATGTCTCCGATATGCCCCTCCCTTGTTCACACAAAGACCAAGAAAGGGATTTGCAAGATTCTGTTCCAATGAAAATAGACCTGACTTATATGGTGTTCATTTTATAGTCTGGTCTACCTTATAGGACTCACACAGGCATTGTGATATTAGCAATAGCACTTAGACTTCTATACCACTTCACAGTACTTTACAGCCTTCTCTAAGCAGTTTACAGAGTCAGTCTATTGCCCCCAACAATCTGGGTCCTCATTTTACTGATCTTGGAAAGATGGAAGGCTGAGTCAACCTTGAGACAGTTAGGATCGAACACCTGACAGTGAGCAGAGTTACCCTGCAATACTGCATTCTAACCACTGCACCAGCATGGTTCTGTTACTCAACATTGTTTAAGGAGGGGAAAAAAAGACTTGGAACATTTACAGGGTGAAGTTCATTTACTTGTCTCTTTTACATCTCTTTTAGTATACATCTGCATTGACCCATGATGCGATCCTTGTTATAGCGGAAGCGTTCCGGTACCTCCGAAGGCAGCGGGTAGATGTATCCCGGAGAGGAAGTGCTGGAGATTGTTTAGCAAACCCAGCTGTGCCTTGGAGCCAAGGGATTGATATTGAGAGAGCATTGAAGATGGTGAGGATTTAAACAACGGCAACTTCTCTGTATTGGAAGTGGGAAAGATCCTGGGAGAGGGAGAAAGACAGAGAAAAATCAGATAAGAGACAGCATAGCCCACAGCTGCATAGTGGGAGAGCAGGAACTTCAGAATAAACCCTCCCTGAGTGATTGGGTACAATTCTCCCATCACCATCTTTATAGTCTGAGAACTTAGAGAGGGTCCCTTTTGAGCTTCTTGCTCTGCCCACTATATAGTTCTGGCCTGTGCTGTTTCTTATCTGACAGTTCTCTAGGCATTATCTCTTCTCCCAAAGTCTTTCCCACATACAATTACACTACATCATCTTGTGAATGAAGGTAAATGTACATGTCCTAGGATAACGTTGCAGGATCCAATCTGAGCTGATCACCAGAACCAGAGGTTTATTCTTCCAAGCTTTTGGGCTTGTGCTGGAGCCCATCCTCCGGAAACTTCTCTGTCTCCAGAATGTGTGCATTGAGCTGTTCTACACACAACCAGGCACTATATAAATACAACAGTGCACACATTCTGGAGAGAGATTATGGGTTCCAGCATGAACCCAAAAGCTTGGAAGAATAAACCTTGGGTCCTAGTGAACAACTCAGATTGGATCCTGCACTATATCATCTTATTTGGAGGATAGACAACCTATATTTTTCTTGTCAGAACCTTTAGTTTTTTTCACTTATTTATCTTACTTATTGACTAATTGTAGATTGATCCATCTATCTAATATGCAATGTTTTTTGTGTACTATGCTGAAAAGTGACTTTTTACGAAACAGTGGTTCTTGCATATTGGCCAATGAACGGATGCCAATTTCTCTGCTGCTTTCTGTATCTTGTTATGTTGCAACTTTATCATTGTCAAGGTTCAGGTTCAAGGAATGACAGGAAATATCCAGTTTGACACCTATGGACGTAGAACCAATTATACGATTGATGTGTATGAAATGAGACCTGGCGGGCCACGAAAGGTAAGCCATAGTTCATTCTCTCTCTCTCTCTCTCTCTCTCTCTCTCTCTCTCTCTCTCTCTCTCTCTCTCTCTCTCTCTCTCTCTCTCTCTCATCTATCTATCTATCTATCTATCTATCTATCTATCTATCTATCTATCTATCTATCTATCTATCTATCTATCTATCTATCTATATCATCTATCTGAGTACCTATATACCTATAAATAACACAAATTCACTATCTTAACTTGCCAATGCTCTCTTCAACTATAGGCTGGTTACTGGAATGAATATGAGCGATTTGTGCCTGCAATCGATCCTAGTGTTTCCAACGATACATCCTCAGTGGAGAACAGAACCATTGTGGTGACTACCATCCTTGTAAGTTGTCACCTCCCTTTAGCCATTGTTATCTAACCTTGATACCTTTGGTGCCTTTCTGGACACACAGGGCTATGTAGTTTTCTGAACAATGATGTGGATTGGTTACTCAGCACTTGATTTTCTCAAACTTTGATTGTTCTGAATACTTCCTGAACTGGCAGACAGATCAGGTTTTCCTTAACCGGTTTATGTTTGAACTTATAATTTAAATTCACAAGGTTGAAAGGAACCTCAGAGACCTTCTAATTCAACCCCCTGCCTTATGCCATTCTGGACAAATAGCTGTCCAATCTGTTCATGAAAACCTCAAGCAATAGAGCACCCAAAATTTCAGGAGGCAAGCTGTTCCATTAATTAATTGTTCTCACCGGAAGGAAATTTCTCCTTAGTTCTAAGGTCTTCCAGCTTCTTTGGTTGGATTTCTCCCCGTTCACTCTAAGTTTATTCCATTTGAAGTCATTCCCCCCACTCCTTCTAACCTATTTTCTCCTTGTGTCATTTTCCAGGAAGCACCCTACGTGATGCGCAAGCAGTCTCCTGACCAGAAGGAAGGGAATGAGAAATACGAAGGCTATTGTGTTGACCTTGCTTACGAAATTGCAAAACATGTTGGGATTAAATATGTCCTGTCTATTGTCCCTGATGGGAAGTATGGAGCAAAGGATCCTGAGACTAAAATGTGGAATGGCATGGTGGGTGAACTGGTCTATGGGGTAAGTCCTTGTATGTTGTGGTTTTGCTACTCGTTTGCCTTAATCCTATACAAATTAAGTGGATTTCCTCTCCATTTGTTCTCTTTCACAAAGCTCCTTAGATGCACCATGCAATAATATCCAGCAAAACCCAACTAGATAAATTATGTTGGATGTCCAAATATGGAGATGGTATATATCCTTATGGGTGTCCTTAGCTCTGTGTTTTCAACTGTTCACTAGTTAGTGGGGTCAACCAGCTGAAACAAGCAGGTTTGCTGAAAGCCATTTAATCATATCCCTGAAGAGTTCAAACGCCTTCAGAATTCATAATGGGAATTCTAGCAAGAATTTCCTCTTCCGTGGCTGCCCTGAAGCAACTCTAGAGTGGAAATTCTCTTTGTAGCAGCTCCCTTTTAATTCTGGAATTAATGGTGAGAACAGGAGATTTTGTGATCTGAAATCTCACTGTTTCATTGGCGATGAAGGATCGGAATTGATCATTGGTGGGCAGCAGAAACATGAAATGTAGAATTTTGAGAAGGCCATATCTTACTCCCACCTTCCTATGTTCTTCTCTATTAATTGTGCTTCATTTTCTTTTCCCCTTAAACAGCTCTTGGCATTGTTTAAGTGTGAGTGACAGAAGAATAACGTCTCTTTAGAATCTTTGTTCAGATATTCCACAGCTTTGTGGCATTTCTATTCATCTTTGGGTTGGTTTTGACTTCTAAGAGAGGGCTCAACCCTGCCCACAATAGTGCATTTGATAGCATAGCTTGAGGTTCTCTTCCTGGCATTTTCAGTGCCAAAATATAGGGTATTTGCTTCAAGCAGACTCACATGAAAGAAACAGATGCTTGTTCTAAAGGCAGGATACATAACACAAGCAATGCTTTCAACATTGTAAGGATGTTGGTGTTAAGTTAAGCCAAAGTGGGCATGCTCCCTTGACCTCCAGGCTCTTGAGGAATTAGAATAGTTGGAGGAGAAGTCAATGCTGTATGCTAGGCTTTGGGTTAATATGCCGAGTAATATTTCGCCAGATATTTAACCTCAAAGAACCTGACATTCGCTCCATAAATGGTGGATGAGTGATATGAGCTTGATCTCACCCAGCAAGGATTTGTAAGACACCTGGAGTTTTTGTGATGTAAATGTTTTCGCTCAGTGTGAAAAAGCAATTCTTCGCTGTACCGAATGTCACCATTCAGATTGTTTCTGTGTGCACATCAGGAAGCTGTGTCTGCATGGACTGTCGTTCAATCATCGCAGCCTTCGGAAAAGTTTGCAGAGTACTTTAGAAAGAGGCATGCAATCAGATTTTGTTGAAAAATTGTGCAGCAGCTGTCCACATAAAGTCGAAGACACTGATGCAAACTTGTAGTTTTATATAAATAAATACATTTTACGTCAATATTTACAGTAAATAAGATAGGGGGGCATCACTACATCCTCATGAGGTAAATCGTGAGGTAACTCACAAAACAGCCTACAGAGCACACTAAAGAAAAAAGGTGGGGAAAATGGAAACTCCCCCCTTTACATTCAGCAACCAATCATAACATAGATCGCCTCATGCAGGAGCCAGCAATCTCCAACCAATCAACTACAACTGTGTGTTCTCACCCATTGTACACTTTACTGTTCCAGCTACTAAATTTAATATCCTAACAGATCTTGTATCTGTGTTGACTAAGAAAGAAGTCCTGTTTATCTAGTAGTCTTTGCACTGCAAAGTACATCTGATCCTCTGTATCTTTATTCATATGTATTATCAACAAGAAGAGATTGTTACTCAGTGGAAGTATTTTGTAGAGCATCTTTTAAGATCATTCCTAACCACTCAGAATCATGGGAGCCAGGCAGCCTATAAATGTAATAAATGATGATGATTAGTGTTAGGCCTGCCCCGGTAGATATATTTATAGGATATTTAATTATTTTTAGGTTCAAGCTAGGCCATACAAATGCACTTCCTCTAATAATAAAATAGAGAGGTTTTTTTTTTCTTTAGCAGAAGCAAAATGTTTCCTATTCCCTTTCCCCCTTCTGTGAGTAATTTGCATTACTTTGATATGCAGTAGCTTGCAAAAAATATTCATGGCATGAGGAAAGCTAAACTAAACTTCACAACCCAATACTCTAACAAGCTAAATCCAGCAGAGGCTCTTGTTTAATTGGTTGTTGTTGTTAACATTATCCTTATCCGACAGGAAGGGTGTGATTTAAGTTTCATTTGATGCACACTTTAGTAAAGCTAAACCAAATACATTTCACTGTACATAGGGAAACAAGCAAGATTCAATAAGCTACAGAGCCAGGCTAATTTAGTGGTTAAGGCACCAGGCTAGAAACCAGGAGTCAGTGAGTTCTAGTTCCCACCTTAAATCTCATTCTCAAGTTCTGAAAATTTCAATTGACTTTTGGTACCGGTCCCTTTTAATCTTCCTTGGAAGATCTCTAAGCTACTCTTATGATCCAACTCGTGATATCATCTGAGATATTTTGATCAGCAGCAGATGCATCCTGTGAATGGAGAAGGGTTTATAAGCCAACTAAACTTTTGTACAAATGCCAAAGTTTCATAGAGTGATTTGGCTGAGCCCCAAACTCTCATGACTTATTTTGAGATCAGTCCAACTCAGAAGGCTGATTCTGGAACGTCTTACTTAGAGCTCAGGCTTGACTGCGCTCCTCCATTTCACTCTATGGGGACAAGAAAATTGCTAAACGCCTATAAGTGGCCTTGCCAAGTTTTGCTGAACTGAGCAGAAAACCTGATGCTTTTAACTAAACTAAAGGTTTTTTGTACGTTTCTTGAATGGGGGAAGGGCCAAGGAAAGGAAAACGTAAATGCATGATGTTTGCTTGTAGATGGTCGTTTGTTTAATAACAAAAGGCATTAAATAAGGAATCCCAGGTAAGATGTCCAGAACAGGAAGTAGTGAAGTCCAATTGACAAAAAAACAAAAACAAAAGCCCAGATAGTTTCAACATTATCATCCATGTTATTGTAGAAAGTTGGACTAATTCCTTGTGGCGGAAACTTGGGAAAAGGGTTTGAGATGGGTGACTATATAAATGTAACACGTAAGTAAAATAAATTTATTGTCGCAGTATGGCAAAGGAAATTGGTGGAGCTGGCTTTCTCAGTTGCACATCTCTCCAAGGTTATGCACCTTCCATGGCTGCTTCTACCTCATAAAGCTGCTTATCTTCAGCCCTAGGTGATTCTAAGGTCAAGTCCTCCTCCATCCTCATTCTTCTGCAGTGGGCTCAAGATGAGATCACGAGAAGAGCGTTGTGGGATGAAGCCAAGGATGCCAGCCCTCCAGAATTCTTGGGGTCTAAAAAAATGACCAACCCAGCCATGTTTGGGAAGCACATAAGCAGAAGCAGAAACATAGTCACCTCTTCTTCCTCTGCTTCTTAGATCTTTGGTCTGACCAGTCTATCCCTAGAGTAGAACGTGCTGCCTGCAAATCTGTCAGAGACATATAGAGTTCTTGAGTTCCTCCTCCCAAAGCAGGAAGCATAAGGAACTGCAGATGGTCAACCAAGCAAGAGCAGCATTCCCGTGAGGTAGAACGTGCTCAAGAGCTGTGGAATCCCTTGTCAGAGAAACAAGGGCTGCTGTGGTGTTAATAAAGATATCTTGCTGTAATTTTCTCTTCTTACTTTTTTTATGTCTGTGTTCTGTCTTTCCAGAGAGCAGATATAGCTGTTGCCCCACTGACCATAACCCTGGTCCGAGAAGAAGTCATAGATTTTTCCAAACCTTTTATGAGCTTGGGCATTTCTATCATGATCAAGAAGCCCCAGAAATCTAAACCAGGGGTCTTCTCCTTTCTGGATCCTTTGGCCTATGAAATTTGGATGTGTATAGTCTTTGCGTACATTGGCGTCAGCGTAGTTCTGTTTCTAGTCAGCCGATTCAGTCCTTACGAGTGGCATTTGGAAGATAACCAGGAAGAGCCTCGGGACCCTCAAAATCCTCCTGATCCGCCCAATGAATTTGGAATATTTAACAGCCTTTGGTTTTCCCTGGGTGCCTTTATGCAGCAAGGATGTGATATTTCTCCAAGGTTGGTTTTGGTTTCTTTCGTATTCTTCTCGTAACACCCATCACCTTTTTGCATTTTATGGTTTGTTGGGAGATAACCATGGTGCATATACGTTTCTCCGAGACATCACTCAATTGCTCTCCAAAGTTTTCTTTCTGATACAGGTAGCCCTCGACTTTCAGCTATTCATTTACTGATCGTTCAGAGTTACAACTTCCGTCCCTTCACTTTTCACTTATGACGGTTCTTCACACCGTTGCAGCGTCCCCACGCTCACGTGATCAAAATTGAGATGCTTGGCAGTTGACTCGTATTTATGATGGTCGCAGTGTGCCGGGGACATGTGACCTCCCCCCATTGCAACCTTCTGACACGCACAGTCAATGGGGAAGCCTGGTTCACTTAATAACTGTGTTGCTAACTGAGCAGCTGCAGTGATTTCACTTAACAATCATGGCAAGAAAGGGTGTCATGTGAGGCAAAACTCACTTAACAACTGTCCTGCTTAGCTGAAGATTTGGGGCTCAATTATGATCGTAAGTCGAGGACTACCTGTATATCCTTCCATGGCATAAGCAACCTCTGTCAAGCTGCTGTCACCGAGGATATGGTTAACCGATGCTTTTTTCTCGTGCATCACGACCAGAACTTATATCCACCATGCCGAGGCTGTAAAATGCATCGGGTTTTCTTTTTCTACATCTTTTGGCGATGCTTGGAGAGCTACCGTGTTTTTGCTGCATAGCTCATTTTACGGTCATCCGCTTGGTGCATGTAACACGTTGATTTCTGCTTTGCAAGACGACAATGGCTAATGCTTGATACAGCTCACATGTTGTAACAGCATTTAAAATTAAGACGTACCTATGCTAGGCTGTTTGTTGCTGCCCATGCTACCCTCTTCGCTCCTTTTCTATGGGTTTTTGTTTGCTTGTTTTGATTTTGTCAGATGCTTTTCTTGTCATTGACCTTTTTGTCTTTGATTTGTATCATTCCTGACACTCGGAGCATGCTGATTCTTCCTTAGATCTCCTTTCAGAGAATTGTAATATATTGAATTCTGTGCTAGTTCCCTTCCCCCCCGTCCCATCTCTCATTCTCTCTGTCTTTCACACACACACACACACACACACACACACACACACACACACATCCTCTGTCTCTCTCTCTGTCTTTCTCTGTCACATAAACACATTTTCTCTCTTTCTCCCTCCCTCTCTCTCTCTCTCTCTCTCTCTCTCTCTCTCTCTCTCTCTCTCTCTCTCTCTCTCTCTCTCTCTCTCTCTCTCTCTCTCTCTCTCTCTTCCTCTCTTGCTCTGCATGTGTTTTTGTGTTCTACAGTGTGATTTTGGCAACTACCCCAGCAAAGGCCAGGGAGCCAGAAATACAATAGCAGTGGGGAAGGTCCAGCAAAGAATCAAAGTCTAGCATGTTGAAAGAAACACTGTATAATTAATTATCAGTCTCTTTTTCATGAGAGAACAGAGTTTAGCCTCTGGGGGGATAATTTGGCAGGTCCAAAAAGAGCAACCTGGAATGAGGTTAAAAATGGGCTCTCCTTCTGAATAATAGAAGTTTATTTGGAGCTCTTAAATGAACCGATGTTCTTTTATTTGTACATGGCGATGAGCAAACCTCACCTTCTTGGCTTGGGTCCTTGCAGTAGAATCTGTTGGTTTGGAAGGCAACTATCAAAGGGCAAAGCTGTAGGACAATGTTTCTCAACCTTGGACATTTTAAGGTGTGTGAACTTCAACTTCCAGAATTCCCCAACCAGCACGATCTGGGTCACTCAAGACGGCTGAGGAATGCTGGGAGTTGAAGTCCACCCGTCTTATAATGGACATGGTTGAGAAACGCTGCCGTAGAAGATGAAGGACTACTTCAAAGGCAGGCTATCTCTGGCCACTTCCACTGGAGATCTGTCCACCCGTTCAAAATTAGTTTTCAGTCTGTCAAATCACATGACATCAGCTGGATCCAGGAACTGAGTTAGTTACTGGCCAATGCAGACTATTTGGCATTGCCAAATTTTGTACTTTGTCCTGCGAGATCCATGGAAGGTCTGGCCTAGCTTCTTCCTCTCCTAGAAGTTCAGCTGTTTTTCAAAGTTTAGAAGAGGGAACATGAAGAGGGTTATGGGCTGGTTTCAAGCTGTTTTGGAAGATTGGGGGAGGATAGAAATGACAGCAGTGTGGAAATATATGGTGGAGAAGACAAGAGGAGAAGCTTGTCGTTCCAAAAGTCCTCTTGTTGGTTTAGAAGTATCTGATTGTGCATTTGTGGGAAGTCAGAAGCTGGATTAAGTACATTTCAGTCAGTAGATGCCATTACAATTACTCCGGATTAGTTGCATAAGGATTGCATGGACACTACCACAATTCTTTGGGTCCATTATAAATTAGTGGAGTAGTATTTGCAGAAATAAGTGACTTTACTTTTTCTGCAGTAGTGAAATAAGCACAAACTTTTGTGGACCCATTTCAGCTCAGATTTTTTTCCCCCTCCATAAATGCAATGTTTTGCAGTCCCTTCTCTAAGTGGAGACTTTTCTTAAAACCCAGATTTAATTTGGAATCCCAGTCAGCGCGAAGTATGTTTTACATCAGTAAGCAATAGGCCGCTCTATAATTGTTCCTCGAGTTTTCAGTCTTTATGAGCAAAATTGATGAACTGGGATTATCCTCTTTTCCCATCATAGGTCTAGTTTAATCCACTGTGTCTTTGGATAAACGCTGCCATATTCAAAACAGTCTTTTTGTTATTCAGAAAGAGCTCACATACGCATAATGTGTGTGAGGTTTATCCAGGCCTAACATGTCTGCAATGCCAGTGGCTTTCCTTTCGTTTTCTCCCCCCCCCCCACTTTGACCTTTTAGAAACATTTGTTTTTCAAACGAGTGCTTTATTGTATTCAATTAGACTGGACTCTGCCAAGCCTACAATCTTCCTCTCTCTTTCTCCTAACAGTTAACATTTATTTAGTTAGTTACTGAGTAAATTAAATGGCTATCCATTTCATACGAAGTGACTTTGGGCTGCGTGCAACCATTAAAACAAAGCAATAATCGTATATACAAAATTATTAAAAAAGAACCATTAAAAATACAACCATCCAGCACAGGAGAGAGTGAACATTAACCACAATGGTGGAGCCATCTTAAGGTGTCACTAATCCCAGAGGTCTGATGACATAGCCAAATTTTGAAGGACTTCTGGAATGTCTAAAACTAAATCTCACTTTGTGGCCGAGGAAAATGTTCCATAAAGTGGGTACCACAACAGAGAAGGCCCACCTCTTAGATCCACCAAGTCTAAGTTCATAGCTGATGGGACCCAAACCATACCTTCTCTACCAGACCTGATGGGTTGGGCAGATGCAATTGGGGATAACCCAGCTCATGATATGAAGAGCTTTAAAGGTTAAAACCATCCTCTTAACTGAACCCAGAAGCAAGCTGACATCCAATGCAGCTTGTGGAGCAGAGGTGTGACATGTGCTGTTCTGGAAGCACCTAGAACTGCCTACACCATTGCATCCCATACCAGTTGAAGCTTTTTGGATACTTTTCAAGGGCAGCCCCATGTAGAGCGCATTATGATAATCCAATCTGGAAGTGACTAGGACATGAGTGACTGAACAGAACTTCCTAAACTTGGAACAGAGGCAACTGGTGCATTCTGTGCACCTCTGTGCAAAAATCCTCCTGATCACAATTGCCATCTTCTTCTTGTGCAGTCGTGAGTCCAGGAAGACTCCCAAATTGCACACTGGGTCGGTCGGGCTACCCCATCCAAGATCAAAGATGACATCACCTTGGAATTGGTAGTCCCCTAAACCCAAGACACTCAGTCATGCCAGGGTTCAGCTGAAGTTGAACACTACATTGTTGTGATGAGATCTAGCAGAAGCAATAAACATTCTTCAAGTGATTCTTGTGACCCCAATGTAACACTGGAATCCTCCAAGCCAGTATTCTTGGCTAGCCTGTTTGGTGATCCAGTTCAAAACTGCTGAATCTTATTGGAAGTCTAGGTGCTTGAAAAATGTATGATCCACGCATGACTTTTCTCTTGGCTTCTGGTAATTATGGACTACAGGAGGGAGGATATCCAGTGTTAGTTATCTCATTCCCTCCAATCATTAATAGAGGCTCCAAAACTATCTTGCCTCTGTAGTGATGATAAACAATATACATTTCAAGCAGTATTTTTAGGACTTGGCAGTTTTAAGACATATAGACTGTAACTCCCATCAGTGTTCATTCTAGATCAATGTTTGTCAACCTTAGGAACTAGACAGAAGGGCTTCAACTCTCATTTGCTGGAGGGGGAATTGTGGGAGTTGAAGTCCGTGCATCTTTACAGTTGCCAAAGTTAAGAAACACCTATTTAAATGATGTACAGAGCAAATTAACCTGACAGACATAAGCCAGCTCCAAGAAGTTTGTTTGTGTGCTATCAAGCTTTGTTCTTTTCCAACCAAAATTTTGCCATTGTTCCCTCCTGTTTGAGCACAACTTCTAGCTTTCTCCTTGTGCATGGATGCTTCGCAATGGAATCCTAGAACCACAAATGCAATTTTGCTGTTTGCTTGCTCTAAAGATAACGTGTACCGCTAGCATTTTAAATTGCTGTTGCCCATGTACTTAGCCATTAATGGACCGGGAAAATAAGCATAGGACATCATGTGGAAAGCTGTGGGCACTCAGCTGATTGGTTGGTTTCCATTTGACTTGTTCTTCTTCAGTACATAGACTCTGGTAAGATGTTTGCTAGTGTCTCAAGATAAGCCTTAAGTGGGCTGTGTGGCACTTTGGGATTCAAAGGAGAAAACTGCTCCAGAGTGCAAGGGGTACATAGACACACAGGCACACACACCAGCTCACATAGCATCTATCTGAGGCTTTGCAAGGCAGCTACCCTTGGCATGATCTCAAGGAAAGATACATTCACTTTATGGAATTGCAGAGAAGTGTTTTCTTCATAGCCCCATACACTCTGAACCATCACTTAGTCTTTGGATGTGAAGTACCACACAGCCTTAATTTTTTTTACAAATTTAGTGAACTCAGGTTTTTTTACTGGATGGGACATTTTCTGCCAGCCCCTTTGGGGAGGTTTGAGAAGAAAAGTCCAAAGTCTCTGTATGACCTTGTGGAGAATGGGTGTCCTTGAAGTCGGTGGCCGACTCTAGCTGTTCCCCATTGGCTGGAAGTTGTATATTTGCAAGAATAAATCTATATCTTCTTCTGGTTGGGTGCAAAATAGATCTCTTCATCTGGCTTGTGAGTCCATTGAAGTGCATGTATTTAATCACAATAATAATGCACAACAAAATGATAGCTAGCTGGCTAGATAAATAAATAGATAGATGATAGATAGATAAATAGATAGACAGACAGACAGACAGACAGATAGATAGATAGATGGATAAAAGACAGACATGGATGGATGGATGATAGCTAGCTAGATGATAGATAGTTAAATGATAGCTAGTTAGCTAGCTAGATATGGATGGATGATAGCTAGATGCTAGCTAGATGCTAGCTAGCTAGCTAGCTAGATATGGATGGATGATAGATAGCTAGATGCTAGCTAGATGCTAGCTAGCTAGATGCTATCTAGCTAGCTACCTAGAGATGGATGGATGGATGGATGGATGGATGGATGGAAGGAAGGAAAGACAGAGCCCTGAACAATAGGCTGGAAGAGATAAGATTATCTCCAAGCAAAAGAAAGAAATGAAATGTCTTATTTATTGACATAACAAAACCAAACCATTGTCTTTCCAAAACTATAAAATCTGGTTCAAAAACATTAGGCATCATTCTGTTCAATATGTAATGTGATCATACTTATGATTATTTTCACTTTGGCCTATTATCCGTGAGTCTCGGCTGGCTGCTCTGATCCTTGCCTGGGTCCAGAGACTAAATAGAGGCAGGAGTTTTTAACACTTGAGTGTGGGAGAGCAGGCAGTTCTAGGGCTGTGGCCAGATGGAGAAGTCAACAAAACAGCCCTCCTAGCTAAGCTTTATATGGAACAATAATTATCATTATTGAATTCATAATTATAGACTAATTCTTGGCCAGCATTTAATAGAAACTGGCTGAAAAATCCATCTACAGAGGACTGTGGTAGCATATGATTGTGGTTCATGTGGATGAAATTGGCACTTAATGCTCAATTAAAGGAAAAAAGAAAGACACAGAAAGTTATTTTTTTTTTTGATGACTGACTACCAAGTTCCATAAAGCTGTGTTTGCCTTGAGTTCACAGATGTACATTTTTACATTTTTTAATCATGGCAGAATTGTATATCCTGGCTGTAAATGCCGGCCAGTTGCCGAGGGCCCAAAATGTGATTGTGTGACCACAGCACTGGGTTGACCTCAGAAGTCAAGTCATAAGTCCCTTGGGGGGGGCAGAGCTGTCCTAACTTTGAACGGTCACTAAAAGACTGATTGTAAGTAGAGGACCACCTGTATTTGGATCCAGAGATGTTTGAGCATGTTCCTTTGCTTCCCCGCCAGTCTCTTTACACCTCTGCGGTCTCTGCAATTCTTTATGGGAACCCCATTGTGGTTTTTGGCCTCCAGGTCCCGTGTTTGATGACTTCAGTAGAAGCAAAGGGAATTAGAGGGGAGAGTCCAAAGCCAATTTTCAGAGATGGAGAAACTGTGTCCGTGTGCTACTGGTTTAGAATACCATGCTGCTCCCAGTAATTTACTGTGGAAAGAGAGTATAACAATGACTCTGGGGTCCTTGGTGCTCTTTGAGTTTGGCTGTTTTCTTGCTGTTGTTTTGTAGCCCAAGAGATACATTGAGGTACTTGGTTCTCATTTTATTTGCAAGGGCCAGCCACTACTCACTTCTAGCACTGATGATGTTACCTAACAGGGTCATGAAATGTCTGCAAGAAAGCAACCAAGCTCAGAGAGCACTATGCATCCCACATGTTTCCTCCTCCTCCTCCTCCTCCTCCTCCACAAACCCCTCCCTCTTCTAGGACTGATGATGTCACCCATTGTATAATAAAACATCTGCAAGACAGCTCAGGGAGGACAGTTCAAAGCTGAGCTATAAATATTCTCTTCTATCAATAACAATAAGGATAACATGCTATGGTTTTGTCCTCATTGATAACATCTTAATATTTTAACTCCACTCAACAGCCTAAATCTTTCTCTCAGGGTTTCTCTCTGTGCTCTTTGATTTGGCAATAATCTTTGAAATCCCTTTATCAATCTTTTTAATTGCTATTGATATTTAGATCTTACTACTTTTTTTTTTTTTTAACCCACTGGTATCATACGAAGTCATGGATGCTGCAACGAAAGGTTGTGTAAAACCTCTTCCAAGTGATCCTAAAATGGTTTTAGAAAAGGAATTTTTGATCTAAAGGGGTCTGTCTCTTCTGATCATGCATGATATAATTAATACACGGGGGCCATAATAGTTACCATTTGGAAGAACTGGCTTTTCTCAGTTCCATGTTGCGAAGGCGGAATAAAAGTAAATACATTCGTACTTGAATGCAGAATAAAACTAAACAGATTCATATGATGGCTCACAGGCCATAGTCAAGTGGTTAGGAATTTCATCAAAACAATCCTTTTGCTGATTACTAAGGAGAAGCAAAGACTTAGGAGTGGGCTTATAGAAAATGGGGTGAAATATAAAGGGGAAAAAATGTTTATTTGCATTTTAAGAGACAGCGGTAAGTTGTTAGTTGGTTATATACTAGCTAGGAAAGAAGGGGTAAATCCTATTTTTTTTTCTTCTTTTTGTGTGTGTGTGTTTTTTTCCCTTCTGCACTCTTTTTTAATGTTTTTAATTAGGGAAAAATAACTTTTTAAAAACAAAATCAAAACATATATCCCTGTACTATGTTGTTGCGTTAGTTTTATACTTGCTTAATATATTCCTTCATAAAAGTATTGGAAAAAAACAACAATAATCACCACCCTGTAAGGTAGGTTGGGCTGAGAGATAACCTAAGCGCATCAGTAGCTACAGAACATTTCACAGATGCCAATTCCTCTCTCTTGCCTAGACCTGTTTCTTGCAGGGAATTCCATGCGGCCAAAATTCATCGCAGCAAAACAGTCGGGAAAAATGGCTTCCTACCGTGCCTTTAAAAAAAAAAAAAAAACCCAAAAACAAAACCTGCAGTTACTGTACTGCCGAAGAAAAGCAAGACGTTTTGCCCCTCTCCTCTTGTGAGAACTGCCAGCTGAAATGGAAGTCTGGGGCTTAGGTCACTACGTCGTAAATCAGATTTATAAATTATAGATCTTTGTGCTTTGCAATCTTGAGTCGCAGACAGGCCGGCACTCTAATTAACATCAAAGGGCTCTGGCATCTCTCCCTGCCAAAGAATGCAGAATTCTGAGCAATGGGACAGAAACTTGGACGGCAGACAAATCTCCCGTTTTTTCTTTTCGGAATGCATAAAAGGGCGACAGGGAATTGCCGTGTTACTGATAAGGCCAATAGGAGGACAGGAAGTGATGTAGCAGCCAGTAGGATTGGAGTCCACACAGATTCACTCAGAAGCAAAGTGGGATGCCGGAAGTTGGCAGAAATAAAAGAAAACCTTGACATATCCTATTAAGGAGGTACAATCATGTTGCCCAATTTTTTAGGTCGTGGTTAGCTGACTCTTGGTTTATTCAGTTTCCCTGTTTCTGGTTTTTCACAATGTCAGTGGTGGGATTCAACCAGTTTGCACCACTTCGGCAGAACTGGTAGCTAATTTTATGTTGCCCAGGCCCAGAATGGACATCCGGAAGTGGCATCCACGCAGAGAACCGGTTGTTCACCTATTTGAATCCCACCACTGATCATAGGTGAAGGACCTGGGTTGGCCACACTTCAGATTGGATAAATACAACCATTAACTAGGCAGTGGCAAGCATCTCCATTTTTTCCTTTATGCTAGGCTTAAGCTACAGACAGTCCTTGACTTACAACGGTTCCTTCGGGGACTGTTCAAAGTTACAATGGCACTCAAAAAAAGGGACTTAGGGCCGTTTTTCACAATTACGACCCACACAGCATCCCCATGATCATGTGATCAAAACTGAGATACTTGGCAATGGACTCATATTTATGACGGTTGCCGTGTCCCCGGGGTCCTGTGATCATCTTTTATGACCTTCTGACAAGCAAGTCAATGGGGAAGCCAGATTCATTTAACAGGTGTATTGCTAATTCAACAAGTGTAGTGATTGACTAAAGAACTGTAGCAAGAAAGGTCATCAAATGGGGCAAAACCCACGGAACCAATGTCTCGCTTAGCAACATAAATTTTGAGCTCAATTGTGGTCATAAGTTGAGGACTGCCTATTGTGACCTTTCTGTGCCATGAATGTAATGCTCGGTGAATTTCTAGTCTCCATTAACGCCAGTATTGGTTCTCTTTCTCTTCATTCCCCTCCTGTTTGGACCCCATGGGATTTCTCTTCCTGCGGAAGACCCGAGACCAGCCTATAGCAAAGTAACCACCTCTCCGATTTCTTAGGTCTCTCTCAGGGCGAATCGTCGGAGGCGTTTGGTGGTTCTTCACCCTCATCATCATCTCCTCCTACACTGCCAACCTGGCTGCCTTCCTCACGGTTGAAAGGATGGTGTCCCCTATTGAAAGCGCTGAAGACTTGGCTAAGCAGACCGAGATCGCCTATGGAACCTTGGATTCCGGCTCGACCAAAGAATTTTTTAGAGTAAGTGTTCGTTCAAGATGTTGTGAAGTCCGGATTGGGGGCCTCTGCAGACTTGTTAGATTGAGCGTGCTGTCCAGAAGATAGAATGGAATGGAATGGTATGGTATGGTATGGAATGGAATGGAATGGAATGGAATAGAACAGAACAGAACAGAACAGAACAGAATAGCAGAGTTGGAAGGGTCTTCTTGTCCAACCCTGCTCAGGCAGGAAACCCTATACCATTTCAGACAAATGGTTGTCCAATCTCTTCTTAAAAATTTCCAGTGTTGGAACAAGTGTTGGCAATCCCACAGCCTGGCCTATGATGAGGGACCATAGCTAATTCAGCAGGGCAATACAAACTTGGCAACTCTAAGACTTGTGGACTTCAACTTCCAGCATGGCTGACTGAGGAATTCTGGGAATTGAAGTCCACAAATCTTAAAGTTGCCAGATTTGGAGACCCCTGTAATTGAGCAGCATCTGGGCAGCCACAAGAACTGATACTGAATATGAAGAGGTGGGAAGTGAATCCATGCAACGCCACCTTTATAGGCAGTGCAGCATGACTGAGTCTTGTACTGAGCTGAATGACTGTATCAATCAACTTAATAAATAGATAAATTATCAAAATGGCAATTGACTTTCTGCACAAGGACCGAGTACGTAAGAGTGGAACTCTAGTTCTGTGACAAACCTACTGAAGGAAAGCAAAATAAGTCCCAAGCATTATCTTCAAACAACAACACTTCTCAAAAAATCCCAGGGACGACACCATGCCACTACGCTGTGCATATCAATTTTTGATTCTCCTAAACATATTTCAAGGTGTGCGGCCCACCTTTCCCCCATAAAATGTGTCCTTTTTAATTCAAATAATGCAGCTTATAAACATCAATTCTTCTTTATCTTCAGCCTCGAGGAGGATGACTGTCTGAATATTTTATGTGGCACGTCCCATTGAATATAGAGGAAAAAATCTGTGAAAGCCAGTCCAGTTCTAGCATACAAGGAGTATTAACTATCTTGTCTTGATCATCAGAGAGTTGCTTTCCATTCTCCTTCAGCTGTTTTCCAATTTATATTTCAGAGGAAGGGAGGAAGGACAATTGCTAGCCAAGGGGGTGTCATGAATGAACAGGGACACATATTTCTCTTTCAGAAACCTCTCTTGGAGGAAGAAGTGAACGCGAAGGCTCCTGTTTTGGGGACAAAGCAAACTTGTATTTTAAACATATCTGTTCTCAGTTAAGGGGGTTAACCATTCTGAGGAAGTTTCCCTTCCAGCAAGGAGAATCTGGAATTCGAAATAATGGGTAAAGGGAAAGAGAGTGGAATCCAGCCTGGAGAGAGTTGAAGTTAATTTGGTCTGACAGCAGAGCTAAAATAAGTCTCTGTGTGTCTGACAGCCCAGGGTCAGGCCAAGTCTGGCTGCTCCAAATTCCACTGCAGTTACATCAAGCAGTTCCTGGGGATGGAGACTGAGTTGGAACCCCATGTGCGTGCACATATGTGTGTGTATGTGCAAGGCTTCATCTTCTAGTCCACTTGACTCCATATGAGCAGAAAGCCAAGCTGTGATTGTTTTTGTTATTACACAATTTCTAAGGCCTCACGTTGCCCGCCTAGGCATATTAGTCTTAAGGAGCCCTGCTTCCCACTGTTGTTGACCTGTTTTGCACAGCTTATAGAGACAACTTTAGGAAGCTCATAAGCTGAAAGTGCATTGGGACTTACAAATGCATTATAAAAGCGTTGAGGTTCCGTAGCAATTCTGGAAAGACCATATCTGAACATGGGTACTCCTGCTATCGTTATCTGTGGCATATTTGGTCCGCCCCCTTTCAAAACAGGCTTATAGGGTGGCCTGCATCACAGGCGGTATCAATGAGGTCAGAGATCATTTATGCCAGAGGGCTTTCTTGGTGGTGGTAATTTGCCCTGTCAGTCAGCTCAAATTACACATAAACTCTCACAGACAAATGAGATGAAAAGATATCTGTTAAAGCAGAATGTCCGTTAAAACTGAATGGAGTTTTGCTCGTGTGTTAAATAGCAAATGAGACTGCTATTTCATATATTTTATGCATGCTTAAAATAATGAATAGTTAATTAATTTCTGTGATTGGGAAAATGTCCTAAAGATGTTTCTAGGCATTCCATCTCTGGGTGATTTCTGTCCTCTCAGTCTCTTTCTTACACACACTTCATAGCGGTTTGGGAAGATGAGGAAGATGAGCTGGTTATGACTCCGTAACTTCACTGCAGATTTTTTTTTTCATTCTGTGTCAGCCCCCTACATCAGTTTTTCTCAGCCTTGGCTACTTGAAGACGTGTGAACTTCAACTCCTAGAATTCCTCAGCCAGCACAAGAATCCTGGGAGTTGAAGTCCACATGTCTTCAAACTGCCAAGGTTGAGAAACCCTTCTACACATTCTGGAGAGATTGGAACAAACAAGGAAGTAGGAAATGAGACCCTCCGGCATCTGTTGTTAAAAGACTGTAAACTTGGCTCTGGATTGATTGATCAGGATATCTTGGTGGGAGTTGAGGCAGCAACCTTAGAGAACAGATGTTTCTGTCAATATAATGCAGGCGTATCCAAAGTGAATGGAAGAAAATAACCATCTGGGCTCAGGCAAATGACGGCATTTTCAGGACCTTGGAGAGTTCCGCACACGCAGTTACAAACTGCATTAGCTGCTAATATAAGAGGAGTTTTTGTGTCTCTTTGTGACCTATTAAAGATTTACCGTTAGCTAGGCCAAGGCATTTTTAGCTCCATTCAGCCTGCTACTGTTTCTACATTTACCGTCTCTGGTCCCTCCAGAAGTCTCACAGCTTGGTACAGCTAAGACAATGCAGAGGCTACAGGAAAATCATCTTCTGAGTTTTAACTGTAGTAGGTCTGTTATGACGATCCTGGCTAGCATATGGTCACAGAGATTGATGGCTTTCCTTCTATTTTGAGCGACTTCATCATAATCAAGGATTTTATCAAGGCTTTGCTGAGTTCTTCACCCCGAAGCCATGGCAGCAACTGAGTATGAATAAGCATGGCGTCAATGGCAAAAAAAAAAGACAGCCAGAACAAGGCTTTCATTTTAGGCATGGGAGCTGGCTGGGTGACTTTGGACCAATCACCAGGAACTGGTGAGTTCTAGTCCTGCCTTAGGCATAAAAACTGACTGGGTGACTTTGAAGCAATCACCAGGAGACAGTGACACCTAGTCCTGCCTTAGGCATAAAAGCTGTCCAGGTGGCTTTGGGCCAGTCCCTCTCTTTCAGTCCAACCCACCTCACAGGATTGTCATGGGGAAAATTAGAGGAGGAAGGGGCATTATTATGTTCACCACTTTGAGTTACTTATCCAGTAACAAATAAATAAATAAATCTTCTCCAGCTTTGGCAGAAGCATAATCCAACCTTGCCATCTTAGAAAGACCCCAGCAGTGGCGTTCTCTGTTACTTCTCAATTATTTGTTTTTTAAGGAGAAGAAATAAAGATAGTTGAGATGAGACTTCCCCCCAGCAATTTATTTTGAATGAACAGATGGTAATGAATTTTATTTGCCCCAGTCCTGGGCCACAATCCAAATGGCAACCTGTTTTCCATGGCTGGCACCGTCCCCATCATTCTAATGTAATGACAGCCATTAGAATCGAAATGCTGTTGGTCAGACATTCCTCCTGCTTCAAACATGTGTCCTGAATTCTCACCGTTCAATCTACGTAAAACGTAGACATTGCAAATAACTCGTGTTATTTTCGTGTCTCTTTCCAAAGCGAAGAACTCACTGTTTTCCTTTGTGATCATAGTGGTTTTAATGCTGATAAATTGCCCAAGGTCCTTTCTGACCGTCTTAACATTTACGAAGAAGGTGTGCTATTAATTGTGATCAATAGCTGATGTCAATATTCAGCCTGATTTCACCACTTTTTTGTCCTGACACGATGGAGAGTGGAACACATTTGCATCTCTTTGAAAATGGGATAAAGTTTGTAATCTGGGCCTTGACAAGCAAATCTGTTTCTTTCCTTTTTTCTAAGCTCCTTTTCCATCATGGGCTCCAGACGGCTTGTTCTCCTGGGTCTGCCTACGTTGGCTTTGTATTTGACAAATTAGGCATCCTTAAGCCTGACCAACGGTCAGTTGCTTTCCTAAGCTTTAAAACTTGCAAATGGTTCCCTTGGCTAGTTTGCTTGTTCATTCATGTCAGAAGCATTAAAATAAGGCATACTCTATGATGTAAAATTTAAAATATACAGCACAAGATTAAAGTGTGCGCACGTTAAACAGATCTTGCCCAGGAACTAGCAACATTAATTGCATTCTGTGTCGCACTGCCGTGAGGTCCTCCAGCATACACTGATCAGAGCACAAAGAGCAGGTATACAAATGTGTTCTTGTTGGCATGGCTAGTGATTGAAGTGATGAGACCGTCCATATCTGTCAGACCTGCCCAGGTCCAATCTCTTAAGAAAGAAAGACCCTCGACTCCATGTAGCTGAAGTGGTAGGTTCTTTTACTAAAAAATGTTGGTTGCAGTAAAGTCAGGCTAGAACTGAGTTTCCCACGCAAAATAGATCTGCCATGTTTCCCCGCATCCCAGCCTCCCCCCACCCCACCATGACTAGCCCATCTTCTGAAAATGATGATTACCTAGGTGTTTTGAGAATACTGAGATGTTTGGGGTAATCCCACCAACTCATCTTCCTCAAGGCACTATACAGCTATGGGGTGTGTGTAAAAGAGAGAGAAGCAGTAAAAGAGAGAGAAGCACTGGAAGTTTTTAAGAAGAGATTGGACAGCCATTTGTCTGAAATGGTATAGGGTTTCCTGCCTGAGCAGGGGTTGGACTAGAAGACCTCCAAGTCCCCTTCCAACTACTACTACTACTTCTTCTTCTTCTTCTTCTTCTTCTTCTTCTTCTTCTTCTTCTTCTTCTTCTTCTTCTTCTTCTTCTTCTTCTTCTTCTTCTTCTTCTTCTTCTTCTTCTTCTTCTTCTTCTTCTTCTTCTTCTTCTTCTTATTCTTCGGGTGCTGGCACAAACCAGTTCCAAACTTCCCTGCTCTTGGTCAAGCTGTCATTCCCCCCTCCCTGTTTCCCGTCACCTAGTCCAGGGATAGGCAACCTTGGCTCTTTTATGACTCATGAACTTCAACTCCCAGAATTCCTGAGCCAGCATGGCTCAGCTTGGAACCCTTTCCCTTTCCCCTCAGCATGGCTGGCTCAGGAATTCTGGGAGTTGAAGTCCACACGTCATAAAAGAGCCCAGGTTGCCTACCCCTCACCTAGCCACACAGGCTTATTACCCCTTTGTTCCCCTATATCCCCCTTCCCCCAGCCTTTAACGTCAGGATGCCAGTGAAGTGCCAAGCCAAAGATGGCAGACCTGGCAATATCCATAACTGGTTCCCATCCACTGCAACAAGATCCACCCAATCTGGATTGGGAAGCAGAAACCAAGCCGAGGATTAGCTAATGGGTTAAGTTGGAAGCTGGGAAGTATCACAGAAGCAATCTAGCTGATGCCTGAGGGAAGTCAATCATATGATTGGTTCAGTGTTCTACTTTTGGGAAAGCAACCATGAAATGATGATAACGACATTGCCCGAAACAACTAGGCCTTCATAGCTTTTTTCTTTTCTCCTGCCCCCAACTTACTGTACTCTTTATATAACTGGGCTGAATAAGTCACATGAATAGGTACTTGTTAGAAGAAGATATATCGCTTTTAATTAGGGACACAGTGTGCAGCCAACAAAGCGCATTAGCTGATTAAAAACCCTTTTTGGTCAGTCCAAATCTAACAGCATTTAAAAGGCCATCAGACAACTTTTTAAAGATGTAAAGGGGATTTTGATAGGAATGCTAGCTCAAACTACAGGCAAATAGCCTTTTTTGAGAGGAGGCATTTTTTCCCCTTCTGATCAGATCGTTACGGACGTTTTATCTGTTTAGATTTTTATTGAAGCTTTTCTTTAAAAAAACAACCCCAAAACAAATCTAAAACCTACTGACCTGAAGAAAATTGGAAGTATAGAAAAGTGATAAGTCAACAAGAAAGAGCAAGAGAAAAGGGACAGAAAAGGAAAAAGGAAGATATAAAAGAGCGGGTTCAGCCTTTACAGCAGTTATACATGAATTTATATTTTATCCTTTCTCTCTAAGATTGTATCCTGGCTCCATTTTGTTCTGAGGTTTATCCTTTCTAATCATCAAACCCATAAATGACAAGTTCCTTCCTCCCCACCCCTCATTTTCAGTAAAAAGGTCATAAATTGTAGTTGTCGCCTTTTCCCTAGTCCAGTGGTTCTCAACCTTTTTAATGCTGTGACCCCCCAACCGGTCGTAAGTTGAGGACTACTCAACCGGTCGTAAGTCGAGGACTACTCAACTGGTGCAGCACCGTTTGCAGACTGGGGCTTTGGGCGGGCTCAGCAGGGCAGAGACAGCCTGGACAATTCCTATTGGCTTTTGAAAGCCAATAGAATTAGACTCTATTCAAGAGAGTCTATTCTATTTGCTTTCAAAAGCCAATAGAATAAAAGGGAGTAGCACAGCTAAGGGAAAGGGGAAAAAATGGCAGACTGCGTTGTTTGCCGACCCCCATGAAATGGTCATTCGACCCCAAATGGGGTCCCGACCCACAGGTTGAGAACCACTGCCCTAGTCAAACAATTTTGCCATCTCTGCAAATTCTGCGATCTTCACCAACCATTCCTTTACCATATTTCAGGATCTTTCCATCCTCACTGCAGATGGTGCCGGTTATAATATATCTTAAAAGCAAAACTAATATACAGAGGTGCACTTCTGATCAATGTTTCTGTGTTTCACTGAATCCCTAACTGTACAGAAGCTGATGCAACTTCTCCACAGTACAAAGTTAAACACAACGTCATTTTGCAGTTGCATACAGATGAAAAATATTCAAAGGGTCAATCTAGCAGGTATAAGAGGTGTTTTTGACTGAGGAGACAAAGCCAGCCTAAACCACACAGGATACATTTGGAGAGAGGAAGAAAATATGGAAGAAAACCATACATTGGCAAAAGACATCGGTCTTTTCCAAAGCAGCAATAGGCAATACATGGTATATTTTAGCAAGAGAATGATGTGAAACATATATGCAAATTGGCAGTGGCCTTTATAGAAGGATAAAGATATTGGAAGGGCCTTCACACTCCCAAAGCTAAATATGAACGTTGAAATGTGTACAAGAAAAACTTAGCTGGATGCAGGAAATGTGGGGAAACTGTTATTTCAGCCAAAAGAGGTGTTATGAAGAACTGGCTGATACTCCACCTGTTGGGTGCTTATTTTCTTGTTTCGAATCTGTAAACAACTGCTCATTTAGAATAAAAGTAAAAGCTAAAGGAGTCCCTGTGGATTTTACTCCACTAGTCATTGCTGACTATAGGGGGTGGTGCTCATCCCCATTTCAAGGCCACTAAGCCAGCACTGTCTGAAGATGTTTCTGCGGTCATGTGGCCAGCGTGACATCACGAACTGCTGTTATCTTCCCACCAAAGTGGTACCTATTTATCTACTCATATCTGCATGCTTTCAAACTGCTAGGTTAGCAGGAGCTGAGGCGAGGACGGGAGCTCACCCCTTCGTGTAGTGAACAGGTCTCAAACCTGGCCTGCTAGCTCTCCAGCCAACAAGATCACGTCTTAACCACTGGGCCGCCCTCATATATAGTAAATGTGCATCAAATTTGCAGACATTTAATTTTGTACTGTGGAGTAGTTGTTCTCAGCTTCATGGAAACCTCATTGGACCAAGGCCGTCTCAACTTTAGCACAGGACGGTGACTGTACGTGCATTAAAGCCGTTAAAAATGCATTTTGTCGACTTTTCTCTACCGGGATAAATAATTTCGAAGGAGAGGGGAATTTTGGAGATAGTCTGACCAAGCAAGATTCTCGTGCTAAAATCTCTTTGACTAAAAATGGTAAAAAGGAGGGGTACAAATAAGTAAGCAAGCAAGCAAATAAATAATCTGTCTTTCTTTCTCTCTATCTCTCTCTCTTTCCCTCCCTCCCTCTCAGAGATCCAAAATTGCTGTGTATGAGAAAATGTGGTCATACATGAAGTCGGCAGAGCCCTCGGTGTTTGCCAAAACCACGGCCGACGGGGTGGCCCGCGTGCGGAAATCAAAGGGAAAGTTTGCATTCCTGCTTGAGTCCACCATGAACGAGTACATTGAACAGCGAAAGCCCTGTGACACAATGAAAGTTGGTGGGAACCTGGATTCCAAAGGCTATGGTGTAGCAACTCCTAAAGGCTCAGCATTAAGGTGGGTGGAATAATATAACAATCTCCATGTTGTTATAGTATTCCACCTACCCTGATGTATTGTGTTGTCTTTTTTTTTCTTTCTTTCTTGTGGATTTGAGGTAAACAAAAACAGTTTTTTTTAAATAACAAAAAACCAAAGACAAAATCTTTTTAAAAAAACGGTATTCCGTGGAATTAAATACAATGGTAAATTATGGTTCTGTTGACCTGAATGCATCCATATATATATATATATATATATATATATATATATATATATATATATATATATATATATATATATATATATATATTCCTAAATGTTCTCTCCGTGTTGTCCCTCCGGATGGTTGCTGTTTGTTTGTTTGTTTTGTTTAATTTGACCGTCCAGTGGCTTTTTTTCCCCCAGTTGAAATGATCAAAGCCCGAGTTTAAAACCGCCCTATGTGATGAATTTTAAATTGCATGCGGTGGTGTTCTCGTTGTGTTTTTCCTTTTTTTTTCTCCTCCTTTTCTCCTTCCTTTCTTTTTCTCTCTGAAGGTAGTCTCCCCATCTTGCACTCCTCAGGTTTTTCAGCAAATGTTTGTGTCCTTCCAATTTCACCCATTTGCTGTAACCAATCCATGCTCTCTAGCGCCACCTCCCCGTGAGAAAAAAAGTGACACTCCGCTTTAAAACCCCAAACCAAAGCACTTTAAAACCAGAATCCACCGAACCCCCCAAAAATATCCAATAGTAATTTTAAAAAGACAAAGAACCAAACCAAACCAAAGATATTTTTTTTTTCCTTCTTCTTCTTTCTGGCCAATTTGTCCTTCTGCTCCTTTCCTTCTGCGTTTGAACACCTTTAACCGAGCATCGCTGCATTATTCTTACGAGTTATGTTTTATCGTTTCAAGAAATGCTGTAAACCTGGCAGTATTAAAACTGAATGAGCAAGGCCTGTTGGACAAATTGAAAAACAAATGGTGGTACGACAAAGGAGAGTGCGGCAGCGGGGGCGGTGACTCCAAGGTCAGCCTCAATGTCACCACAATCGGGTACCTTAGTCAAGAGTAATCGGCAAAGCTGTTATTTGATGCATCGGGTGGGGACAAAGAACTTGACATGGAGACCGTCTTGAGCCCATCAAGATCAGGTCCCACATTTGTCTTGTAGCTTGTTCCATTGGACAGCCTTTTCTTCTTCCTCCTCTCTTTATTGAACTAACAGAGAAAACGTGCCCTATTGGGTTGGCCTTGGCTAGTCGAGACCCACAGTAAGGACCTTAATAGCAATAGCAACAGGACAGCACTTACACTTATGCTTCATAGCATTTTTACAGCCCTCCCTAAGCTGTTTCCAAAGTCAACATATTGCTCCCATCAATCTGGGTCCACATTTTACTGACCTCGGAAGGGTAGAAGACTGAGTCAACCTTGAGCAGTGAGAATCGAACTCCAAACAGTGGGCAGAGTTAGCAATAGCAATAGCACTTAGATTTATATACCTCTTCATAGTGCTTTATATCACTCTCTTAGTGGTTTTCAGAGGCAGCATATATGGGTCTCATTTTACCAACCTCGGAAGGACGGAAGGCTGAGTCAACATTAAGCCGGTCAGGATCAAACGCCTGGCTGTGAGCAGAGTCAGCCTGCAATATCGCATTCTAATCACTGTGCCATCACAGTCCTTATTTTTTGAGGGCACCAGGTGAGGGTCACCTGATCGAACCTTGATTTAATTCTTCTCTGCTTCACAGGTGGGCCGAACAAGAGCACCCAGGAGCCCTAAAGTTACCGATAAGTAACTTCTTCCACCTTGTGTCAAATCTAATAATACTGCTGGCATAAAAAGAGCCTTAATAGAATTAATTCCATTAATTGAAAGTTAGTGCCACAAAAGACCCCATTAATTTTTTTGCAGATTGCACTGGGAGGGAAGAGGAAAACAACAACAACAACAACAACAACAACTAACTTCCTCCCCCACCCTCCAAGAAAAGAAAATGTAAGCACTTTCTGTAGTTTAGCAACCTACTTATGGCGAAATTAGTGATAGCAATAAAACTGCGCAAGGAAGTTAACGTGGTTCCCGCCTGGATCTCTTCATAAAGAGGGACTTTTATCAGCACGCCTAGTAATCATTTCCTTTAATCATATTTGGATAACTACAAAAAGTGCAGTGTGATTAAAACCAAGGAAGATGCATGTAATTTCCTTCTGTTTACCAGAAAAAAAAAAAAACCAACTGGGGGAGAAAGGAAATATCAGTATCCATTGGCACTGAAAGAAATAGTCTCTCTAGCTTAATCTTTAATGGAATGGCATCTAGGCGGAGTAAGCAAAACAGAGGTTCAGCTGGCTCATTCCTTCCTATATACAGGTAGTCTTTGCCTTATGACTGCAATTGGAACCAGCAAAGCAGTTATTAAGTGAATCACCCTGATTTTGTGATTTTTTTTGGCAAGGGTTCTTAAGTCCCAAAGATGCTTTTTTCAGGAGGCAACTGGACTTTCTCGTTTTGCTTTGAAGACGTTTCGCTTCTCATCCAAGAAGCTTCTTCAGCACTGACCAGATGGCATTTTTCCCCCCTTGCTTCTTTGGTGAAAATAACAACATTAAATTAATTTGATGTATGAGGGCGCCTTGGTGCTCTCGGAGCTGGCTTGTTTTCTTGCAGACGTTTCATTACCCAACTAGGGAACATCATCAGTGCTAGTAAGGAGTGCTGTCAGTTTATATTCTAGTGGCTTGCCTGTCAGTGTTGAGGGGGGTGGTCTTAGGGATTCTTTAGTTGGGCTGTTTGCTGTTGGCTTCTTTGGCAGTTTCTTGATTGGGATATTGTTTACTTGATTGCTGGCCTGATGTTAACTTTGGAGTTAATCTATGCTGATCTAGGTGCTGATTGCTGGTGGAGAGGTGCCGGGATCTGGTTGTTCCTTTTCTGGACTGGGTGATTGTCTCTTTTGCATAGTCTATTGATGTTGTTAATGTCTAATCCAATGTATGTTGGCAAACAGAAATCGTTTGTGGGCTCTTGTAATCCACGTGATGAAATGAAAAGGGAAATAAGAACTTTTATCTTCTTATTCCGTCGCTCCAGATTGCTCTTCTTCACTTGCTTGTTTTTGCCATGCAAAGCCGCTTTTAAGAATGGACAGCCTCATTTCCAGACTTAAAGCTCAAATCATCCAGGCCGCCTCCCCTGGGAATACAATATGGGTTGTGCCACTCTAGTCTCATCAAAGGTTTCAGAGCAGCCCATTACAGTTGTGTAGGGGGTGGCGGCATCTCCTCGTTGTCTTTATCGTCTCCTGTAAAAAAGCAAAACAAAAACACAAGTTCCCTTCCCTTCTGCTCTCCCAACGGATTGCAAAAGATTCACGTTCACCTTTGAACAGTACCTGTAGCTTTTGCTCAAGACGGCTTCTGTTAGCCAGCTGAGATTTTATATCGTTTCCTTTGCCGAGTTGTAATGTCTTCACATCCCTGACTTCAAAAGCATTAATTCCCAACCTTAAGTAAGACAGCTCAGTTGAAAATATTCAAGAGAGATTTCTTAGGCAAGGGTTAGATTTTTCATTTCCCCCCTTTCTTTTGGTGGGTGAAAACTGTTTATCCTTGGAGCAATAGCTCTTCGACAGAGAACCTAGCTGAACATTTCAAGTTTTCTGGAGGAACAATGCAAGATTACATAGAAATTCTCATGTGTGTAATAATCTTGCAGATATACATGCCGTGTGGTTTACGACCTGGTGTCTTCCAGTTATTTTGGACTGCAGTTCTTGTAAGCAATTCCCACGGGCCAAGATGACTCAGTCAACTGGAAACTGAAGGACACAATACCTGGAGGATGGCTGGAGATCGTTGGATGATGAGCTATTTATATATCATTGGCTTTGATTTAAAAGCATTGGTTTATGCTGTTCTTCTGTTGGTGACATTCTGGGCTAGTGAAAGCTCCATTAAAAAGTGGACTATTGATAAAAATAAAATAACACATAACTTGCCCTACACTGATGATGCCACATAGCCTTGTAATGAAACATCTACAAGAAGACAACACCAAGAACCCAATAATTGTTGAACTATGTGTCTTGTCCAGTGTGATAGCAACATATAAAAGTAAAACCCTGATGAAAAGGAGATCCTTATCCTTTTATAGATACCGTATTTTCCGGTGTATAAGGCGACTTTCTAAACCATACAAATCTTCTCTGAAGTCAGGGGTCGTCTTATACGCCGAGTCGTCTTATACGCCGGAAAATACGGTAATCCTCCACTTACAAGCCACGATGGAGCCCAACATTTCTGATGTTAAGGAAGACAGTCCTTTAGTGACCTTTGTCCCATTTGACGACTTTTGTTGCCACAATTATTAAAGGAATCCAGCTTCCCCATTGACGTTGCTGGTCAGAAGGTCACAAAAGGTGATCCCACAACCCCCTGGACACTGCAAACCATCATAAATCGAAGCCAGTTGCCAAGATTTTGATCACATGACCATGGGGAGGCTGCAATGGTCATAAGTGTGAAAATAATTCACCTTTTTTCAGTGCCATTGTAACTTTGAATGGCCACCAAATGAATGGTTTATAAGTCAAGAACTACCTGTATAGCCATATCCTAATTTTTTTTCTATCCTCCCACGCAATAGGGCTGTAATTGGGCTGGGTATATGTGGGGTGTTTTTATGGGTCCTCTCCTTAGAAGGAAATTCCACATCTTGCTGTTTGGTTTCATCCTTCCTGACTTTCATGCTTGGCATTTTACAATGTTGCACCTACCTACACAAATCCTTCATGTCAAGTTCTTATTGTGACCTTAAATAAGCAATTCATAACCCACATATTTTCCACCCACTCTGCTTTTTTCATCATTGTGAAGTATTGGCAATAATAAAGTGACAGGCTGATTAGCTGTACTGCTTAAGGATTCTGATGGGGGAAAGAATCCAGAGCTTCTATGTATTGAAAAATTATTTCCGCCTATTGGCATCATCCATGCCGTTGTCACCTTGGGCTTCAGTAGGGCCAGATTCTCACCCCATTTGGGTGGGGGAAGGGAGTGGACCATAGTTAGAACGCTTCCTTGCATGGAGAAGATCTAAGCTTCAATTCTTTCAGACTTTATTATTGCAGACTGCGTATGCATTTACAGGAAAGTGACAGGGAATTTCTGTAATTGGGTATCTTCCATCTGTGTTGGCTATGCTAGGTTGAAGAATTAATTAATCAATCCCTGAGATGACTTGCTTCCAGAAGTTGTGGGTGCTCCAACACTGGAGGTTTTTAAGGAGAGATTGGATAACTGTTTGTTCAACTAGAACAGAGGTCCCCAACCTTTTGCGAACCAGGGACCAGTTCCGTGGAGAAAGGTTTTTCCACGGACTGCTTGCATCCCATGGATGGGGCTTTGCTTGCTTGTGTGGACCAGTTGCTGGCATGCCACAGCCCAGTACCAGTCCACCAACCAGGGATTGGGGACCCCTGAACTAGAAGACCACCAAGGTCCCTTCCAAGTCTGTTATTCTGTTAAGTAGCGAACTCTAGGTTGGGGAAGATCAGGATAGGCAATCTGGTTTCTGTGCATGGAAGTAGGGTATTTCCCCCACTCTTCTTTTCTAGTATTTTAGAAGGTCATTAAACAGTCTTTGTATTCCTGGTTCAAATATTCTTCTCATAGGACTAAGCGGCAAAAAAAGGAACGTATGGACCCGATCTTAGATGTGTTGTTATGTTAAAAGAGGAGGTATCTGTAGCTTCTTTTGGGTCTAAGATATCCAGGTTAGAAATCTAGAAGTTTTCAGTTTTGCTTGAGTAGAACACAAGTAGGATTACAGCGCTTGCATTGAAGGAATTTGAGCGTTCAGGCTTAATTCAATTTTTCATTTTAATTAATGCTTTAAAGCTGCAAATTTAAGTGCAGTTATCTTGGGGCCAGTTTGGGTTTAGTTCTCTTAGTGCATGACATTGCAATTGTGCGATTGTTTCTTCCTTTTAAAATAACCTATTCCTAAGGAAAAAAGCTTTGGCTTTCTTGAGAACGAAAAGTGAGTAACAATTTAACAAGTGGCAATTTTTTCTAAGTTCCTTGAGATGGGCACCCCCCCCCCCCGGGAGCATTTAATTGTTCATATTAACCTCACTGCAGTAAAGGTGGAGTTTATTGAGATGAATCCCAAGCAGCCGTGTATCTTATATATACGATTTAAATAGTTGTCTGCATCTATCTAAAAGATATTCGCTCATCCAGGCAGATTAAAGAACATTCTCCCTGGAGCATATCAGGCACCGGAGGAGAGATTTAAAAAAAAAAAATCATTTGGTCAAATCAAATGTCACTTATGCAAAAGGATAAACTAGGACAAAAAATAAACCTTTTAGGAGTAATCAGGTCATCTGTAGGATTCAGAGAAGTAGGAAACTGTGCTTAGGAAACACCTTGGGTGTTTATTGATATTGGAACCTTGCTATCATGTCACTCCTGTTTCTTCTTTTCACTAGACTAACACACCCAATTCCAGCAATTCTTGATATGTTTTAGCCTCCAGCCTCCTGATCATCTTTGTTGCTCTTCTCTTCATTCTTTCCAGAGTCTCAATATCTTTTTTCTAATCTGGTGACCAAAACCGGATGCAGATTGATGAAGCAGATTTTGTGAGTCTATTAATGGAATTTGTCACCTTACTTGGTGAAGCTTGGGCTGTTTCACAATAACCTGATAATATCGAAACTGTACTAGGTATTGTTTTGAAGATGGAGCAAACACTAGCGTGAAAGTCTGTCCATAGATCATTATTTGCTCTGGGAGAGAAAGGGAAAACACATTGTGTTAGTATGGATTCCTCTGTTCATTTCTTACACCCTAGAGGCAAACAGATGCAAACTCCAGAAGGCTGGGGAAGAAGACAACAAATAGCAGAACAGATTTAGTTGAAAAGTAAATTCAAGTGAGAAATGTGCAGTTCAGTCTTCCCCCTCCCCCACTCCTGATGAGACTTGTATGGATTTGCTGAAACTTTTAAGGAGGGATGGAAGATTTATAAAACCTTGATCTACATCCTTTAGAAAAGAAGTGTTTGTCTATGATCAGTCTGGTTCACTATTGTGAATTTTCATTCAGGAAGCTCAGCAACATGGATGGCTATATCCATTGCTCCTTGTTACTTACAAATGGCTTGTGCATCCTTCAGTATCCATCTGGCGTATTACATATATATTGATTTAAATTTATGCATCCGAAAAGCTACTCCGTTGACACTCCATTTGTGATGACCAAGAGAACATCAAAGGCTCAGAAGATCAAAAGTTAAATTTACTCCTTGGAAAGAAAACAAAACAAAAACAAATGTATTCCATTGCAAAGAAGGAATCTCATTGCAGGAACAAATAGACTGATGGAAAATGGAACCGAACTATTTAGAAAGATGCTCCCGTTCCTAACTCATCAAGGAAATGCAACTCTTCTATAGTTCATTTTTCCTACACTAAGAAAAGCACCAACAACAAATCTCTCAGATATGACACTGTATGCCAGTCGATCGAAAACTCAGCAGAGTATCTGAGATTTCATCTTTCGGGAGATTGAATGCTGATGAATGGCTGCATTCAGTTGAAAACCTCTGCTCATGAAAAGGAAGTGAATAAGTCATCAGAAGCCAACATTTGCATTCAGAAGCTTCCCCCCTCCCCCTTCTGAAAAAAGGATGGAAACACAAAACAACATCTGTTTCATAAATATACAGGGCGTCCAACTGTCACCCAGTGTTAGCACCTTTCAAATCATCTCCTCAAGGTTGCTGCACCCCACCACTCAGGGGGAATGGGGACACAAGAGCTTGTTTTGCCTTGTGCTTAATTGAGAGTAAGACAAAGGAAGAAGGAAAGAACGGCCAGATGCATCCAGAAAGTTCCCAAGTGTTTAGACAGCAGGAAGCCGTATGAAGAGAACAGCCATCTTTCCTCCTACAATTCTATATTAGTTTTCATCAGCTAGAGCAGTGTTTCACAACCTGGCTGGGGAATTCTGGGAGTTGAAGTCCACCCAGGTTAAAGTTATCAAGGTTGAGAAACACTGAGCTAGAGGAAGATGCTTTTTCTTTAGCAAGGACCATCTGCTCAAATGCTATATATTTAATATTGTTGGGGGTGGGATTGGGAGACCCCAATGTTCTGTTTCAGTTCAGATAGCAAAGCATAACAGATTGGCTCTGAAGAATAGGAGGGTGCACATCAGTTCATTTCATGGAAGTCTGCTGCTGAATATTTTCCCAGAGACTGTAACACATTGCAGGCAGTTATGCTTTTCAAGGAGACGGTTAGCCAAGATAGGCAGCTTTGCCTCTGGATTTTTAACTCAGGGTTGAGATTCCTTGACCAGAATAAGTAAGCAGAGCTTATTGCCAGTCGAATGAAAGCAGTTGTGTGGAGCGGTTTGTTGTTAATCTGCCTCTGGATATTTCTGTATTTCTCCCAATTTGGTTTAGCGTGTCATATAAACTAAGCCACAGGAATTGTAAATCATATCAACCTATCGATTGGTGCTTGCTAAGCGAACCATAGCTGAATAATAAACTGCATGAGCTTCCTAAAGGAATTGAAAGCACTGGACCGTTGCAGGTTCAAATGGCATTCATCTCGTACAAATTAGCACAGAGATTGATCACAAGGTGTTCAGGGTATCTGAATGCACTGCAGATTACACCCTTGGATTCTTTTAGAAGTTCAGAAAACCATGTGACTTTGAGCAGAGTCAAGAGTATAGTGGGTTAAGGTTAAGCCAGGGGTTAAGCACTGATTTCCAGGATCTGTGGTTTTATATATATATATATATATTGAAAGATTCAAGTCCCTTGTCCTCAGTCCTTCTTTATGTTCCCCTTCTCACTGGGAACAGGATATCATGACATCGTGACTATGGTTGGGAATCTCTGTGTGGTTCTAGTGCTGTGTATCTACATCGACTTAGGCTCTATTGCCCTTAGACCTGAGAATAAACAAGAACCTAGAGGCGGAGTTAAAAGAGGGATCAGCCCAGAATCCCTATGTAGCCGCAAGCGAACTAATTTGGACTCTCTTTGAATACCATG